>NC_083320.1:85334939-85634939 GCF_963455315.2 Globicephala melas
AAAAGACCTCCTTTCCCAAAATAAAAATGTCAATACTAAATTTAAAGAAGTATAAAGGAATGATTGCTTCCTTTAGAGCTAAATATTTAAATAAACATGGAGATAATTGGCAACATGTTCTTTTGGGCTAATAGGCCGTGTCCAATTTTTTGGGTCTGATGTTTCAGAGGTCCTCTTTTTCAGGGTTGAAGATGATATATTAATCTCTGAATTAAACAAATACTATTAAATAACAGAAATAAATCCCTCAGTCTTCACTTGTATATGAAATATGGAATTAGAGAAATGACACTGAGATGATGTGATGCTGAATATGCCACAAACTAAGACTTTATTAAAACAGTCACCTACCACCTATAATCTAGTATGACATGTTAAAATGCTCCAAAATATTGAAAATATAAAATGAACAGTACTATTCCCATTTGGCCTTGAGATGAATAAGACAAAGATTCTAATAATTTTAGTCAAAGAAAATGATGAGTAAAAAATACATGAAGATTAAAGTGGTGACAAATGATCTTTTAAGTATTCTAATTGGTCTTTCTCATTCATATCTTTGATTCTACAGAAATTGCAAATCCTGATGATTCTGATTTGTAAGTGCACCCAGTCAGCTTTTCTCTCTTTCACTCCACAGAATATGCCTGTTAGATCTGGAACGAAGAATAAGCCCCCAAAGTGTTAAAAATAGACTACTGCCCTGGCAGGAAACTTAGCATTGGCAAGCACAGAACTCAGAAGGAACTGATCTAACATAAGGAAACATTCAGAAAAAGATTTGTGCATCATGATCCTGTTCTGACCATTTTCAGAGCAATCAAAGGGTAGTAAGAGAGAGAGAGACTTAGAGACAGAGAGTGAGAGAGAGAGAGTGTGTATGTGTGTGTATGTGTTCTGTGCACGTGTAGATTGCTAACTTTGTGTGTGTACGTTTGAATAGCTAGTGTTAAAATAAAAAACAATACCCAAGAGATGGAAGGAATCCGAAGGAGTGCTTTTGAGACATTTTATATATTGTTATCTTACACAAATGGAAAACACTTAAAATGTTGATACTGGAAAAATAAAATTTCACCAAAAAATTCTATATTACTTACCAGATACTCCAACAATAAAACAGAGAAAATATTAATTTATCTTTACTCTTTTTGTAGGAAACTCAGATTTTAGTTTGTGACCTTTCCTTAAAGGAGCATCACTTTTATCCATTCCTAAAACAGTCTTATTCCAGGGCAAAGAATTACAGTTACACTTCATTCTAGTTTTGTTAAGGAAAAGAAGAATACTGTCTTCAAATCACTTGAAAAAAAATATAGAGGAACAAAGGAATATAAATTCAGAAAGGAAACTCAGGAACATCCCTACACTCACAGAAAACATCATGGTGTGTTTAGTGACCAAAAGCAACCTAGACCTTGGTTTTTACCTCTCTTCTGAAAGATACCACTTCCAACACAAACGGTATTTCCCAACCCTGTAGTGCAGCCCGGGATTGGTGCAGACAGAAAGGGGGAACACCGGCTATTGAATAACCCTTAACCACTTCCTGCAGTCCTGAAACATTCCGTGGAGGTCTACCACTTCATTATTGAACATGCTTAGAAAGTGTGAGCTCATGCGTTTCCGGTTGAAGGTACACCTAAGCAAGAGGGGGAAAAAGAGAAGTACAAACCACCCTGCCCAGTTTGTTTTAACACTTAAAATGCTGTTGCTCAGAGAGTATGCTTGAGAATAATCAGCCTCACATCTAAGTAGACTCTTTTTTTTTCTTTTCTGCATTATAAAGTGTTTTTATATTATCAAAGATAATTCCATGAAAAAGAACATTTCGCTCGCTTTACATGGTGAGGGAACAGTCGAAAAAAATCTTCTCAGAACACGAAGTGTTCTAACCACACTAGCTGCTTAAAATGTACTACCTTAATTTTAAAAATAAAAGTGGGAATAATGATTTGCACAAATACTTTTCAAGGAATTGCCATGATCCCTTGAGTCAGATGCCTTCACCTACAAATCGGCCTATAACTCTGTTATAGACCTGGCCAAATTATAGCATACTTGGTGTCTACATTGAAATAGTCATTCTTCAATGACTTCTTCTTGTTTTCATTCTTCAATAAAACTCTCCTATGGCTTAGGAGGAAGAACATCTTGATGGTTGTAACACTTAGAAAAATAAAAGCTGTTAATTAATCTACCATCTGCATCTTTTAGATGAGAAAACTGAAATCTGCATAGCCTTGAGACCACACTGGTTGGTTGTTTCTACCCCACAACGATCTAGAAAGCAGTTAAGAATAGACTGTCAGAACCCAAGTCTCCTGACAATGCTCTCTACAACACATCACAGTAAAATCCTCCTTCAAATGATGTGGAAACATCAAAAGGAGTGAGTTAGTCTCCCTACTTCCTGCAAGAAGTCCGTTCTGGTCTACAAGAACTCTTCCATGCAAGAGTGGAATGAAAATAAGCTACTTTGGAAACCCTATATTACTCTAAGATGTCACATCATCATCTGAGGGCAGTTAACCACGTCTGGACTAAAGTCTCCTTTCACTGAGAGCCAGAGACATTCTCAATTTTGAGAAATGCTCTTTAAAAATGACTAGCTGCTGTTCATACATATTACCCACTAGTTCATCCAAGATTTTTGACAGTGGTTATGTCCACTGAGGAGCTGTGACTCCACTGAGCCTCTCCACTCACAATTTTCAGCCTGAACCCACTGTGTGAGTCCCCAGTGCCATTCTTTCTCTGGTCTTTTTCCGAATCTTATGGGCACTGAGCAACCCAGAGGTGGTCAGAGGAAGAAACAAGGTGTAAGAGGAGCAATTGGAGATCATAAATCTGCAACAGGAAAATTGGAATAGACTGAAATAGACGTAAGAAAATTAGAGAGTGGAGGAACCTAGACACTCTCTCACTGAAAGTCCTGCTTTTTTCACAGTCTGGGGCTCAGAAAGAATAAAAGTCCATATTATCCTGTAGTTATTAGCAGGGCTGAGAACATAAGCCAGTTACGGCATACACACTCTTATTGCTTCTACTGATGCTTCTACTACCTCTATTCTAGTCTATTTAGTGGTCCTGGAAATAATAGTAATAAATAACAGTTACAACATTGATAGTTATTCAATTTACTGAGTGCCTACCTTGTGTGAGGTATTATAGGATATACAAAAATGAACAAGACAAGATTACTGGCCTTAAGTTTCTTATACTCTGTCAGAGATAGACTTACCCAAAGAAGGAGAATGCTGAGTTCCAGGTTCTATAGCAAATGTACCAGTATCAAAGTCCCTAGCAGTCTCCCTTTTATACCACAGTGTCTCCCTTTTTTAAACACAAAATAACATCATTCCCTCACTAATGTGCATCTTGTTGAGTGACGCTATATGAGACACACTGTTCCATGTCCTAGGGATTCAGTGGTGATCAGACAATATCCGCCCCCACAAGGGACCTACATGCCGGTGGAGAAGGTGGAAAACAAAACAATTATGTAAGAGAACTTCACATAAGACTGTGTTCTGTTGAAAATAAAAGAAGGTGCTCTAATAGTGAATGAGATGGAATTGGAGGACAGGCAACCTCAGCTGGAGCGCAGGGAGGGGAGTGTCAGGAAAAATCTTTCTAGGGCTGTGGTGTCTGAGTTGAGCCTGAAGGGTGAGAAGAAGTGAGCCGGGTGTGAGAGCTGGAGCGAGAGCGTTCCAGGAAGAGCAGGTGCAAGTACCTGAGGCAGACATGGGTTTGATTTTTTTAAGACTAAAAACACCAGTCTAACAAAGCATGTAAAAAAGGGACGATGAAATCAGACCAGTAAGGAAACAAGTCTCAGCCATGTGAATGATTTACAGTGTGATCTCCTGTAAGGAAGCATTCAAGAACAACTCGGCAGATAATATTCAGAGAATTTTAAGGAATGAGACTTCTTAGGTCCTTTAGTCCCATGCCATGATTTCATCGGTGAGAAAATGGAGTTCATTAATCTGTCAGGTTTACCTTGAGGAACTCAGAAGACATGGGCTATTATTCCCAGTAAATAGCCCAGAAGTGAATTTAGCAACCTGTTTGTGGTCTCATCATAATTCCCTCCCCTGTAAACTGGGCAGTAGCCTTCTATGCCCCTCTGAGTTTAGAATGAGAGAAATCTCATTTCTCAGACTCTCACAAAACCACCTGCCTTGCGTCTGGTCATGGGCAGATCTGTCAGCCTGGAAAACAGAAATGATTTGGGGCCAAACGAAGTTTGTATTTTGGAAACGAAAGCACTAGGTACAGCAAACGGGCCGCCACAGTGGCACGCTACCCTGAAAGCCCCTTCCCCAGTCAACGCGGCCCAGTGCAGTCCCCACAGTTGCCAGTTTGCTCAAAACAACTGTGCTAGAATCAGGCATGAGCAAGGGCCCCAGCCATCTCCCCTTCCCCTGAACTTCTAGAAAATACAAAAACTCACAGAGCTGAGAGAGGAGCCAGTAAGAAGTAAAGAACATGCAGCAGGTGGTACCATCTGTGCCCGGCTAATTCCAGCCAAAACAATCTGCTCCCTATAGAGTTCCCAGTTGTGGAGAAGGGAAGAGAATCTGCCAGTGGCAGAGCCAGGGGAGGGGGAGTAGCAGGGCAAGTGCCGAGGCTATTATTCAGACGTTCAGCTGGTTGGGGAAGTAGATTATTGATGCCAGTGAACTATTATCTCTCTCCTTTTCTCTTTACAACCACTGTGGGAGATTCTTCCAAAGTCTCACTAAGCTGGCAAGTATCAGATCCCACACCTGTGAGACAGACATGTAGGCATCCCTGTGAGTCTGTCACTACTGAGATGGGAAGGACAAACATTCCACAGCAACACTAGGAAGCACAGCCCACACCAAGATGGAAAAACAAGAGGAGAGGGAGGTTCTGTTTATTTTATCCTATTTTCCTAGCAACCGAATTCTCTCCCTCTCGCCTGTTCATTCTTTGAAAATCATCCACGGTTTAGAATGGGATCATATTCCTCATTGTTGATCCCCAGGTTGGCATCTTCTAAAATAAAATTCTTCTACTTGATGGACTTCCTCATGAGGAGCAAATCTTCTCTCCTGGCACACTTACAATCATGGGATGAATAAATGCAAGCAATGCAAAGGTAGATCAAATTGTCTGTGGTAATAACTTTCCTTTAAGAGAGAAGCAGATAGACAGGAACCATCCTTCTCATAGGTGGAGGAGACAGTGATGATTTGAGGGTCATAGAAAGACCTGTCCACTCAAAAAGAAAATGTTACCCGCTGCAAAATTTCCATCAGCACCTGTATGTTAAGGCACTGTCTCCAGGAAATCATCTGTTCAATGCAAATACCTGGGAGGGGTAATATTTGCCTATTGTCATCTTCCCTTAGATTAATTGATCAGTTCATAGCTGAGAGTTGAGTCCTGAGGGAGTGGGGCCCAGGAAAGTCCACTTTTATTGGGAGAAGAGAAGGTTTGGATTCCAGGTGAGGACCCAGAAAAGTGGGACCTCACGTGTCCCTGAAGGAAGGGAAGATGGTGCCTGATACTAACCCTCCGCTTGGGCTGAACTGTGCCCCTCCCCAAAAAGGTATGCTGAGGTCCTAACCCCTGATACTTATGAATGTGACCTTATTTGGAAATAGGGTATTTACAGATATAACCAAATTAAGATGAGGTCATTCGGGTGGACCCTAATCCAGTATGGATGGTGTCTTTATAAGAAGAGGGAAATCTGAACACAGGCACAGGCAGGGAGAATGCCATGTGAAATCAAAGAGACTGGAGTGAGGCAACTGCAAGCCAAAGAAAGCCAAGGATGCTGGCCGTCACCAGAAGCTGGGACAGAGAGGTAGAACAGATCCCTCAGAAGAAAGCAGCCGCCCCCCAACCTTGATTTTGGGCTTCTAGCCTCCAGAACTGTGAGAGAATAAGCTTCTGTTGTTTTAAGCCACCTAATCTGTGGTACTTACAGCAGCCCTAGGAAACTAATACAGGCCCCAAACAAACCATGGTGAGGCTTTCAGTTTTCAGTCTCTGGGTTGGTCTAAACATTCAAGATCAGTGTTTGATCCAGCCATTCTCCTGGTGCCTGGGCTTTAACACATAAAGATCAGCAGGAATATCCCTTATAGTTTTGAGATGCGTGTCATCAGGAAAAAGACAAACTGCTTACTCTTTTACCCAAATGTCTTCTATAAGGTAATCTTTTTCATTAGGATAATTAAATTCTTATTTGAAAGGGCACCAAAGTGCAAGCATTATCGTCTGATTTCCTGTAAAGTCTTTTCCTGCCTCCTGTTCCACATGGTGTCCATTAACAGGAGAAGCACCAAGTGAGTCAGACGTTATGGTTATAGGTTTGCGGCTTGTGTCAGTGCTAAGAAGAGGGAAATGAGAAAGGAAAACATAAATTGGGAAACAGTGTCAGAGGGCAGGCCGAGATAATGGAAGTACCAGAAAGCAGAGGAAAAGGGTGTTGTGTGGGAACCGAAACCTTGCTTCAGGTAGGAAATGTCAGAGAAATACAGTAACGTTTTTAAATGAAAGGAAAGGGGGGTGGAATCCAAGCAGTCCTTTATTGTGTTTTTTGGCAGTCTGAATTCAGTACCAGAAATGAGTGAAATGTGCCCTCTCCCCTGATTCATTACTGCTGTAGGATCTTAACCATTTTCAGCCCCAAGTCTCTTGGGAAATCGGCTAATAATTCCTGTGACGTCTTTACATCACTGAGATCTGGGGAGGATCTTGGGAGTTCTGTGAGTAAGACAACATGAAAGCCCGAGGCAGGAATGAGTCAGCTGAGGTGTGTTTTGATGTACTGATGTATTGCTCTGGTAGCCAGTGGCCTCAAGCTGGGAATCAGTGAGACCAGGTTCTGGGACACATTCTCAGATGTGGCTGTGAACTCCGTTCTGCCCCATTACTCCTTGCCTACCGCTGCCCACCTACCCATGAGTGGACCACAGAAGGTGCAGGTAAGAAAGGCAGGGGATGGTTCACTGAAAATCTCTCATCTCTTTCCTAAGAAAAACACACCCAACTCTACGTCTTCTTCACAGAAGCCAGCATGCCATCCTTTACATTGTATTTCTAGAAGATGGTATATCATCTTAAAAGGCTGGTTTAATTTGCTTTTCTCCAAGCTTTGTGGTATTTTTTATATGCCATTAGTCAGTTATTGCATGTTACTAGCAATAACAGTCCCACCTAATGTATTTAATTTGTTTTGAAAATCATAGCACATCTTTACACACAGAAGAGACAGCTTTTAACTCCATTGATGACTTCCTCTTTAAAAGTCCTCCTTTAAATCTCTAACCACAGTCTTCTTGGTTTTCTTCTTACCCACTGACCAAGCTCTGCTTTCTTCAACTCAATCTTTAAATGGTAGCGTTTCCAGGGTCCCTCTGGGGCTCTCTGTTCTCCGCGTTCCGATCACTGTGCTGAAGTCTCTTTTTCAACAAAGACTCAAAAATGCACCTTTCCAGTAAGACTTTGCTCCTGTGCACTAGACCTGCACATCCAAATGAATACTGGACATCGCCCCCTGATTGTCTCCAAAGCATCTCAAATTTGACATGTCCAAGATGGACGTGGCCGTGTCTCCCTCCCGCCCACCGTCCCCCACCTAAAACCTGGTGACTGTCACTTCCTGGGTCACTCAGGTGGAAATCTTGAGAGTCATCATGCCATATCTCTAAATGGGTTATCAGGTCTTGTGAGTCATAGCCCCTGTTATCTCTCCTACTTGTTCCTCTTCCTCAATCACCATCATCATTCTGTTGTTTCAGGCGTACATCAAATCTCAAGAATTGCCCTAAATAGCCTTTTCACTGGTCGCACTGGCCCCGGTCTCACCCAAGGTGCTTCCTGGCTCTAACACAGCAGGGAAGAGAGCTGTCACTGAGGGTCCATGGAGGAGCTGGCAGATAGAGGAACGCCCCCTTTTAGGCTCTTTAAAGATATGTCTTGATATTCTTCACATATGACTTTCTGGAACATTGCTTCCTCACAGCCTTAATAACTGTGATGTTGACATATCTCCTTAAATATGGTTGAAAGAATGTGCTCAAGAGAAATAACTAGTGCCCTTCCCTCCCCTTGCCACCTGTAACTATGCTTGTGGTTTTATCACCTTCTAACTCATTCCACATTCTGATATTGGCCAAAAGTGCTCTTTTGGTACTTTTATGCTTTCATGTCAATCTTCTCCTACCTAAACGTGTGAGCTTTTTAAAGCTGGCACCATCTTATCTGTAGTCCCACCTCTCCGTGAGTTATTGCCACCAAGTAGATATTCAATAAATGTACACTGATTTAATTCACTGGTGCAAATTTGATTATGCAAAGCCTTACTTTAAAATCCTTCAGGGGTTCCCCAAAGCACCCAAAATACAACTCATACTCCTTAGCTTGGTTCACAAAGCTTTCATGTGTTGGTTCCTCCTTGTCTCCCTTTCCATCACCTCTCACCATCTCTCCTGTTGCATCTGCCTGAACATACCTCTTTTTTTTTGTCCTTCAGAACATAGATCAAAGGTCACTTTCTTAAGTCCCTCTTTCCTGAAACCCTAGTCTTAGATGTGCATCTCCTTTGGGCTTCTGTACATGCTTCGTGAATGCGCTATCCAAGGGTTGGTTTCCCAAAGGCAATGTGTTCCTAGAAGGTCAAAACTGTGAACATTCTGACTCCAGCACCTACTACAAAGCTGGAGACCCAGAAAGAACCTGGAAAATGTGCGAGTCCTCTGGAAAGAGATTTTCAGCAACATCTAGTCCCCACTGACCTTGGTCATTAGCCAAATAGAGGAATAGTTCAGTGACAAGAGAGAAAATAACATAGAAAGTGAGCAATGTAAAAATAAGGAACTGTGGAAGGACCCCAATGCAAACCAGAAATGTGTAATTTAACACACTTGAAGATTTTTGAAAACCGTTTACAGGATTATATTGGGGCACAGATTTTACCCACATAGATTAACAACTTCATTTCTCACATAACCACTAATTACATACAACAGCAACAACGTACACTGCTGACATCCAGATATTGATCGAATTGTAAAATTACTGAGGCAAAACTCACTACAATCCAAGTGAGGTGGGTTAAAGGGGAACATGAATAAATAAGCCTACTACCTAATGCTGAACGTGAGCATAGCCTTTAAGCTATTTTAGCAACGACTCAGTTGGGGAACATGAACTAAATAAAAGAGAAAGAAGCCCAAAGTAATCTGAGATGCATTTTCTTCAACTTCTCTGGAATTTTCAATTACCTCAGTTTCCTGACAAAGCTTTGCTGATGTCAGTAATTTACAGTAACAATCAGCAAGATAACAGCAGGTTTGTGTGGGCCAGAGGTAAATTGGGGTCTGATATGAGTAATATATCCTGCACTGAAGGACAGTGGGAGGCATGAGAAAAGGCACAATTTCTATTAGTGATTTTTAAATAAAATGAAAACCACATGCATATATCACAGAGCAGGTGAATATGCAGTCCTCACTGTTCTTTCCCAGGAAATGTAACTACTTCCTTCTTGAATCCTAAGTGGCTTTTTATAAGGACTCCACCATAGATGCTACTAGAAGATGCTCTGCTTTCGTATCTTAAAATTTTGTACACCAGAACACACTGTGCGTGCATACCCTCAGTATTTAGGGAAATGTGGGTAATTACAAAAGAGGTGGCAAGTACCATCTTTTCTTTGCACGGTGTACAATTATTTAAATGACTTTAAGGCAAACAAATGGAAGCCAGACAAAATAACCTTTTGCCAATATATGAATATTGTCAATATATCCATATTCAATATGTGAATCCTCTTTGTCCCAGAGTGTGAAGCCCACAGATCACGAAGGCATTTAGCTGGAACGTTGCAGTTCTTTGGGGTCAACAATGAAAACTTCACTTCTCATTGTAGGGTCCTGAATAGCCACTGACCGTGGGCTTTCCCTGAAAGTTGTTCTCTTGGTTTTCTCACGAAATTGCTGATGTGAACTGGTTGTCTCATAATTTTGCTTTTTTCTGCTAAAGACAGAGAAACCAGAACATTTGAACTGCGGGTTCTGGTGGTGTTTCCTTGTCAATAAGATGAGGGGTTGTAAAGGAGTCTTAGGCTCCTTCCTATGAAGTTTATGTTATGAGGATGGCTCTGGTTAAAGGGACTTTCCCTGCTTAACCTAAGAAGCTCTGTAGTCGAGGGGTGAGAGGCTATGCTTTCTCGTGAAAAGACCTGCCTTCCTAGCTGTGTGATCTTGGCCAAGTTGTTTCACTAAACCTCAGTTTACTTACCTTTAAAATGGGAATAATATATCAACAATTTCACAGAAAGGTTCTGGGACTCAAATGAGACAAGAGGTGCGCAGACAGTTTGCAAATGGTATCTAAGGTAGGCCCTGGTAAAGGGGCGGACGTGTACAGTGTATATATTTCATCGACTCTCCTTTTGACCCTCTTCCGCAGTGTCCTTTTTTCCCTTCTGGGTTTGAGGGAAGTCTCCCTGTGATAACCTATTCCTAGAGTTAGGTCCACAGAGAGTTCTCTAAAAAGGAACACAATAATTTCAGTACTTAGAAATTTTCCAGCATGTAATTTTTAGGGGGCCGGGATGGTCTCAAGATTCATCCTCAAAGGGACTCTTTGTTCCCTGGTGGGCGTGAGCCTTGGGTGGCTGAAAGAGGAAGGAATGCTTGACAATTATCAGTCCAATGAGAGACTTCAGAGCATGAGAACTGAGGAGGTTGCTCTGTCCTGATTCTAGATATGTGAGGCCTCCGCTGCTCTGAGCAGATAATCCGGGGCGATAATGATGTAGTCACAAGGGTGAGCCTTTGTAACAAGGCAGCCGAGGCCTTGCTCACAGTTCGAACTTTCCCCTTAGCCCTTTTGCATATTTTAGAGAGAGACTTTTAAGTCACGAGATAGCCTTGCCTGTCAGAGTAATCGACCCATATGGGGAACTTCTTTTGTGACTTGACAGGGACTCAGGAGGGGAAGCTGCTGGAGATGAAACCTGATGATCCAAATAGCAGGAAAAGGCTTCTAGTTTACGATTATTGTTTTCCTTTGGCTAATTTTAATTCTGATGAATACTAAGTTTTCTTTGGTACTTTTTGTTCCTTAAGTCTTTTTTTTTTTTCTGTTATGTTGTTCAGCCAAGTATTTCTTAAGCCTCTATGAAAACAATACTACATATTTCTTAAGCCCATGTAAACAGACATTTCCATGAAGACTGGCTTGACAAATATATGTAGATGGCAACCTGAAAGGCCATTCCTATTGCAAAAATGAAAAGATTTGACAGATCGATAGGTAAATAGATAGATTGCATACTAAAACTCAATGTTAATTCAAACGGATTAGAATGATGTTAACCCTTGCCATCCTGTTAGTTACTTTCTGTTCCTCTAACAGTGTAAACATGTGGAATGCCTTGATATATGTGATACTTGGATGGGAGGATAGATGACAAACTGTTTTAAAACGGGTCATTTGTGAACAAGTATTTACTGATTGCCAGTAAACACCAGTCACCTGTGTTGGACAACAGGAATAGATGTGGAATAATAGATGAAAACTCATGTGCAAGCAGATCGTTATAGGGGCAACAGAGAGGAAGGAGTTCTGATCGTTCTGTGAGACTCTGCCCAGGGGAGCTAGGGAAAGCTTCAGAGAAAAGAGGCTATTTGAGTTTGGTGTTGAAGGGCCAATAGGAATTTAGCAGGTTGAGAAAAGAGGATAATGATGGAAGGCTTGGGAGTCTGAGGAACGTGGTGCGGAAAAGGAATGACAAGCTCACCATCCTCCTCGAGCGTTCGGTTATAAACTCCTCGAATGGGACCAAAGTAAACTTCATATTTAAACCAAAAAATAAAAAATCCATACTGTAATAGATAAATTATCTCTCCCTCCTCGGTATTAATTACCTGTTTTTCACAATTGCTAATGAATAAATAAATGAAGTAGCAATATTTGGCCATGGATGAACAACCTCCTTGCATTATAGGGGGAAGAGGAGAGAAAGCCACTTCAAGTCGCCCCTGCCCAATAGAGATAAATATGGCTGGAACGTAACCATGAAAGTGACACAAGAACCTGATTGATAGGTCATCTCCCACTTGGATTCTGACCTTTCACCTAAAACAACACTGTCTAGTGACTTCCAGATGTGGATGCTTGAACATTAGTAAGCAGTCAAGACTGAAACCTTATTTCCCACAAGCTATGAATAAATGGGTGACTTATAAGAATATCATCTCATTATGACAAACACTAAAAGAGGAATTTGAAGAAATAATTTAAGCATTTTAATGAAGCTCTTGTTCTATTCCCTCTTCCTGAAAACAGTATTTCAGAGTTAGCCTTTCTAACAGGAAATAGAATAGCTTGGCAAAAGGAACCACAACCATATATCTAAACTGGCAGCGTATTTGTATGGTGTGGCGTGATACATATGTTCACCACCCTTTACTGGTTAAACTGTATTTCATTATCATCTCCTTATTTCCACTTCTAATTCTAGCAGAACTATTTCCTATAAACAGGCCAGCTCTCTAGCAATTTCAAGCTTAAGAATTCTTTTTAAATGCCTGATCCCAACTTTATTAAGTAGTGTTTTCCTCATTCTTAATTCTAAGCCCCTTGGGTACGCACTTAGGTCTGTTGCTATAAATGGAGAGAAAAATTAATTTACCACGAATTCCAACTGCACTGTGTATATGGATATTTATGCCCTCTGTGGTTTTTTGAAAAAAGACTGCTTGGATTAGGAATATCTATTTGGTATTATTATAATACAATAAATCTACAGATTTGATCATTATAATATTATATGATACTACAGAATGCAAGAATCCTCCCAAACCTCCATCAAGTTAATCTTTTAAATTCAATTCAATTTATTTAAAAAATGCTGTACCTTGTTTAATTTAAATAGCAGATATTTTCCACATTCTGGATTTGGGGGTACTGGGTTTTTTTGTTTGTTTTTTTTTTAACATCTTTATTGGAGTATAATTGCTTTACAATGGTGTGTTAGTTTCTGCTTTATAATAAAGTGAATCAGCTATATGTATATACATATATCCCCATATCCCCTCCCTCTCACATCTCACTCTCACCCTCCCTATCCCACCCCTCTAGGTGTCCCACAAAGCACCGAGCTGATCTCCCTGTGCCATGCAGCTGCTTCCCACTAGCTAGCTATTTTACACTTGGTAGTGTATATATGTCAATGCCCATCTCTCACTTCATCCCAGCTTACACTTCCCCATCCCCGTGTCCTCAAGTCCATTCTCTATGTCTGTGTCTTTATTCCTGTCCTGCCCCTAGATTCTTCAGAACCATTTTTTTTTTAGATTCCATATATATGTGTGAGCATACGATATTAGTTTTTCTCTTTCTGACTTACTTCAGTCTGTATGACAGTCTCTAGGTCCATCCACCTCACTACAAATAACTCAATTTCGTTTCTTTTTATGGCTGAGTAATATTCCATTGTATATATGTGCCACATCTTTTTTTTTTTAACATCTTTTTTTTTTAAATTAAGTAATTAATCAATTTATTTATTTTTGTGGTACGCAGGCCTCTCACTGTTGTGGCCTCTCCCTTTGCGGAGCACAGGCTCCGGGCGCGCAGGCTCAGCGGCCATGGCTCACGGGCGCAGCTGCTCCACGGCACGTGGGATCTTCCCGGACCGGGGCACGAACCCGCGTCCCCTGCATTGGCAGGCAGACTCTCAACCACTGCGCCACCAGGGAAGCCCCTTTTAACATCTTTATTGGAGTATAATTGCTTTACAATGGTGTGTTAGTTTCTGCTTTATAACAAAGTGAATCAGTTATACATATACATATATTCCCATATCTCTTCCCTCTTGCATCTCCCTCCCTCCCACCCTCCCTATCCCACCCCTCTAGGTGGTCACAAACCACATAGCTGATCTCCCTGTGCTATGCGGCTGCTTCCCACTAGCTACCTATTTTATGTTTGGTATGTATATATGTCCATGCCACTCTCTTATTTTGTCACAGCTTACTCCTCCCCCTCCCCATATCCTCAAGTCCATGCTTTAGTAGGTCTGTGTCTTTATTCCCGTCTTACCCCTAGGAACTTCATGACCTTTTTTTTCTTAGATTCCATATATATGTGTTAGCATACGGTGTTTGTTTTTCTCTTTCTGACTTACTTCACTCCGTATGACAGACTCTAGGTCCATCCACCTCACTACAAATAACTCAATTTCGTTTCTTTTTATGGCTGAGTAATATTCCATTGTATATATGTGCCACATCTTCTCTATCCATTCATCTGTTGATGGACACTTAGGTTGCTTCCATGTCCTGGCTATTGTAAATAGAGCTGCAATGAACATTTTAGTACATGACTCTTTTTGAATTATGGTTTTCTCAGGGTATATGCCCAGTAGTGGGAATGCTGGGTCGTATGGTAGTTCTAGTTTTAGTTTTTAAGGAACCTCCATACTGTTCTCCATAGTGGCTGTATCAATTTACATTCCCACCAACAGTGCAAGACGGTTCCCTTTTCTCCACACCCTCTCCAGTATTTATTGTCTGTAGATCTTTTGATGATGGCCATTCTGACCAGTGTGAGGTGATACCTCATTGTAGTTTTGATTTGCATTTCTCTAATGATCAGTGATGTGGAGCATCCTTTCATGTGTTTGTTGGCAATCTGTATATCTTCTTTGGAGAAATGTCTATTTAGGTCTTCTGCCCATTTTTGGATTGGGTTGTTTGTTTTTTGATATTGAGATGCATGAGCTGCTTGTATATTTTGGAGATTAATCCTTTGTCAGTTGCTTCATTTGCAAATATTTTCTCCCATTCTGAGGGTTGTCTTTCAGTCTTGTTTATGGTTTCCTTTGCTGTGCAAAAGCTTTTAAGTTTTATTAGGTCCCATTTGTTTATTTTTGTTTTTATTTCCATTTCTCTAGGAGGTGGGTCAAAGAGGTTCTTGCTGTGATTTATGTCATAGTGTTCTGCCTATGTTTTCCTCTAAGAGTTTGATAGTGTCTGGCCTTACATTTAGGTCTTTAATCCATTTTGAATTTCTTTTTGTGTATGGTGTTAGGGAGTGTTCTAATTTCATTCTTTTACATGTAGCTGTCCAGTTTGCCCAGCACCACTTATTGAAGAGGCTGTCTTTTCTCCATTGTATATTCTTGCCTCCTTTATCAAAAATAAAGTGACCATAGGTGCTTGGGTTTATCTCTGGACTTTGTATCCTGTTCCACTGATTGATATTTCTGTTTTTGTGCCAGTACCATACTGTCTTGATTACTGTAGCTTTGTAGTAGAGTCTGAAGTCAGGGAGCCTGGATTCCTCCAGCTCTGTTTTTCTTTCTCAAGATTGCTTTGGCTATTCAGGGTCTTTTGTGTTTCCATACAAATTGTGAAAGTCATTTGTTCTAGTTCTGTGAAAAATGCCATTGGTAGTTTGATAGGGATTGCATTGAATCTGTAGATTGCTTTGGGTAATTTGCACTGTCATTTTCACAATGTTGATTCTTCCAATCCAAGAAGATGGGATATCTCTCCAACTGTTTGTATCATCTTTAATTTCTTTCATCAGTGTCTTATAGTTTTCTGCATACAGGTCTTTTGTCTCCTTAGATAGGTTTATTCCTAGGTATTTTATTCTTTTTGTTGCAGTGGTAAATGGGATTGTTTTTGTATCCATTCAGCCAGTCTATGTCTTTTGGTTAGAGCATTTAATCCATTTAAATTTAAGGTAGCTATCGATATGTACATTCCTATTACCATTTTGTTAATCGTTTTGGGTTTGTTACTGTAGGTCTTTTCCTTCTCTTGTGTTTCCTGCCTGGAGAAGTTCCTTTAGCATTTGTTGTAAAGCTGGTTTGGTGGTGCTGAATTCTCTTAGCTTTTGCTTGTCTGTAAAGGTTTTAATTTCTCTGTCGAATTGGAATGAGATCCTTGCTGGGTAGAGTAATTTTGGTTGTAGGATTTTCCCTTTCATCACTTTAAATATGTCCTGCCCCTCCCTTCTGGCTTGCAGAGTTTCTGCTGAAAGATCAGCTGTTAACCTTATGGGGATTCCCTTGTATGTTATTTGTTGCTTTTCCCTTAATAGGGAATTAAGGGAATTCCTTATTAAGGGAAAAGCAACAAATAACATACAAGGGAATATTAATATTTTTATTAATATTAAAATATTACAAAAATATTAATATTTTTTCTTTGCATTTAATTTTTGATAGTTTGATTAATATGTGTCTTGGTGTGTTTCTCCTTGGATTTATCCTTTATGGGACTCTGTGCTTCCTGGACTTGATTGACTATTTCCTTTCCCATAATAGGAAATTTTTCAACTATAATCTCTTCAAATATTTTCTCAGTCCCTTTCTTTTTCTCTTCTTCTTCTGGAACCCCTATAAGTTGAATGTTGGTGCATTTAATGTTGTCCCAGAGGTCTCTGAGACTGTCCTCAATTCTTTTCATTCTTTTTTCTTTATTCTGCTCTGCAGTAGTTATTTCCACTATTTTATCTTCCAGGTCACCTATCCGTTCTTCTGCCTCAGTTATTCTGCTATTGATTCTTTCTAGAGGATTTTTAATTTCATTTATTTTGCTGTTCATCATTGTTTGTTTGCTCTTTAGTTCTTCTAGGTCCTTGTTAAACGTTTCTTGTATTTTCTCCATTCTATTTCCAAGATTTTGGATCATCTTAACTATCATTACTCTGAATTATTTTTCAGGTAGACTGCCTGTTTCCTCTTCATTTGTTTGGTCTGTTGGGTTTTTACCTTGCTCCTTCATCTGCTGTGTGTTTCTCTGTCTTCTCATTTTGTTTAACTTACTGTGTTTGCGGTCTCCTTTTCGCAGGCTGCAAGTTTGTAGTTCCCGTTGTTTTTGGTGCCTGCCCCCAGTGGGTAAGTTTGGTTCAGTGGGTTGTGTAGGCTTCCTGGTGGAGGGGGACTGGTGCCTGTGTTCTGGTGGATGAGGCTGGATCTTGTCTTTCTGGTGGGCATGTCCACCTCTGGTGGTGTATTTTGGGGTGTCTGTGAACTTATTATGATTTTAGGCAGCCTCTCTGCTAATGGGTGGGGTTGTGTTCCTGTCTTGCTAGTTGTTTGTCATAGGGTGTCCAGCACTGTAGCTTGCTGTTCGTTGAGTGGCGCTGGGTCTTAGCATTGAGGTGGAGATCTCTGGGAGAGCTTTCGCCATTTGATATTACGTGGAGCCAGGAGGTCTCTGGTGGACCAGTGTCCTAAACTCAGCTCTCCACCTCAGAGGCTCAGGACTGACACCAGGCTGGAGCACCAACACCAGGCTGGAGCACCAAGACCTTGTCAGCCACATGGCTGCCTGGTGAAGAGCTCGCAGACACCGATGATGCACAGGATGTTGAACACCACGGAGCCCACAATGGTCCCCACTCCCACATCACCCTTGGTAATGAAGACGCCTATGACTGATGTGAACAGCTCTGGAGCTGAACTGCCCGCTGCCATGAACATGGCCCCAGCCACATCCTCGCTGAGGTGCAGGCGCTCCTTTTTAAAGCCTCAGTCGGGGGTATTTTTTTGTTTCTTGTGTTATTTTGTCACTTTGGCTTAACCTTTGTGGAATGTAAAATTCTTTATTGGTTCAAACCCACTGAGTCTCTGTAGGTGTGGTAATGTTCCAGAATTCTGAATCATAGGATGTGGATACTGAATAATTTTAGATAATGGCCACCAGTGAAAATCACATTAATCAGGAAACCATATCCAGATGCCTCCCACATGTCCAAAGTCAAAGATAAAGCATCACATTGCCATTGATTTCTTCTCCTTCCTTCTCCCTGTCTCCTCTGCATCCTCCCTTGTCCCTCCCCCTTTCCCCTCCCCCTTTTCTCCCCCTTTTCCTCTTTTTTCTCTTTCATCCTCCTCCACCTCCGCCTTCTCCCCCTCCTCCTCCTTCTCTGCTCTTCCTCTTCTTGTCCTTCTCCTTCTTCAATATGGACTAAAAATGGACCAACTACTCTGTTCTGTCAGGGTATTATTCTTTTGCATCTGAAAACTCCATCTAGAAAAAAGTACAGTTGGGATTCCTTTACATGGTAAGGAAGACGCCACTAAGTAAGCTTTTGAGAAAACCAGGCTTCATATGCTTTATGCTTAATAAACCAACAGCATCACAGAACCTTGTTAAGACCTACCACCAAACCGAAAGTTCTGTGTTCTCAAATTTGAAACCAATCTGACGTGAAATATTCTGGGGGGTTAGGAATCCATACCCTAAAGAATTCCCTTACATTCACAGAATAAAAGCAATAGATGTGGTTGAAACAAATATTTCAGTAGTAAAAGCACCCAAGACCTAAAGCTTATTAAATAAATGAAACAATAATTTTGTAATCGTGTAGCTTCCTTATAAACTCAATGATGTATCTTCAGAGATAATTCAACTACAGAACTTCCAGAGGATGAGATGAAGCTTAAGATCTGGATCTGACCTTGACCTAAACATAGCTACTATTTCCTAACCTTGAACTGTCCACAGCTACTATCTCATTGCTGTTCTAATGAATGTATGGAATCAGATAGTACAGTGCCTAATTTCTAGCAAAGGCAGATTTCCTAGCATATCTCTTCCCACTTTTCGCTAAACTGAGGACAATTTGCTAATTTTGCACTTTTTTTTTCCACACTGTGTATTTAAATTTATTAGGGAAAAATAACCTGATATCACGCCATAATGTTTTTTACAATAAAGAAGAAATTTTTTAGTAACTACAAAAAGAAAATAGAAAGAATTCTTTTACATTCTAAGACTGGATTAATATTCAGCTTAACTAATTTTTTTGTATAAAATATTGATATCTTTATTTTTTAGATAATTCTCTTCTTCTATTCTCCTTTCAACCTAAGGTATAAACATTTTGTTAGATTTTCTTTTAGATAGAATTTAGGGCAGTAAAATAGACTAGTGCTATTAAAGTTATTAGAGAATCAATGTTTTGAGGAAAGAGTGACTTTAAGTTCAGGGGCAGAGCCATTTCCCAGGTTAACTCATTCCAAGAAAGAAGTACTAAAAGGTATAATATCCCAGCCTCCAGAGACTCTTCACAAAAGTGTGATACCATGAATACATTTAGGGCAAGAAACGGTTCTCACTATTTTCCTGTCAGGACACCCAGGTTGCACAGTATTCCTCCTCTGTGGGAAGCATGGCCATCCTCCAATACGCTCTCTGGCTCTCCACTCATTCCTCTCTCACCTAAGTCTTTGCTTTACCCTGGAACACAAATAAGTGAAAGTGAGAATTTTGTTCCTCTAATTTATAAATTTAAAAAAGCACTGTCAAACTTCAATATTTAATTCTTATTGTCAAACTTGAATATTTAATTCTTATAGGTAACAAATACCTTATGCAATAGTTCATAATTAATCAAAACCTAACAGGATGCCTAACCATAGAGATTAAGAACTGCTGTGCTGTAGTCAAAACTCTCTGGTTCTGTGCAGGATGTGGCATTCTAGAATGTTAGTGCTACCGAAAGCAGCCTTGCAGCATACGTTCTTTTTCCATCCCTCAACTAAGATTTGAAAAACCTTTCCATTAAGCTTTCTGTACTCCTAGCGTAGGCTGGGATATTTTCTTTTCTGGGTCACAGAACTTCAAGAGCTAGTTTGGTCTTTCCTTAAGGCTAAAGACTTCCAAAACTGAAAAGAGGTTCTCACCATGTGTTAGGGTTCTCCAGAGAAACAAGACCAATAGGATGTGCATATGTGTGTGTGTATTTATTTACTTCTGTTCATATATATAATGTAAATACTTTCTATATAAGTATATATAGATTATTACAAGAAATTGGCTCACACAATTTATGAAGGATAACAAGTCCCAACACCTACAGAGTGACTCGGCAACCTGGAGACCCAGGAGAAACCACGGTGTAGTTCTGGTCTGAAGGTCGACAGGCTCAAGACCCAGGCAGAGCCAACGTTTCAGTTTGAAGGCCATCAGGCAGGAAGAAACCTCTCTTAATCAAGAGAGTGTTATTATTGTTTCATTCAGGTCTTCAACTGTTTGGATGAGGCCCCGCCAAATTAGGAAGGGCAATCTGCTTCACTCAGTCTGTCCATTTAAATGTTAACCTCATCTAAAAACACTCTCACAGGGACTTTCCTGGTGGTGCAGTGATTAAGACTCCGTGCTCCTAATGTAGGGGGCCTGGGTTAGATCCCTGGTCAGGGAACTAGATCCCACATGCATACCGCAACTAAGAGCTCACATGCTGCAACTAAGGAGCCCGCCTGTGGCAACTAAGACCGAGCGCAACCAAATAAATAAATAAATATATAAAAAATAAATAAGTAAAAAATAAAAACACTCTCACAAAAATACCGGAAATAATGTTTGACTAAATATCTGGACACCCCTGTAGCCCAGTCATCTTGACACATAAAATTAACCATTAGACCCTAAAACATGGAGAAAAGTGCATGGATTGTAAAGTGAGACATATATAAATTTGAATCTCACGATGGTCTCTGCTTTTGTGCAATCTTTTTAACCTCCTTGAGCCTTAGTATCCTCATCTGTAAATTGGTGAAAATACCTACCTCCTAGGTTGATGGTGTGAGGATCAAATTAAATAATGTATGTAAGTAATAGGTATGCAATAAAAAATAGGAGTCCCCTGCCCCTGTATTGGGGTCTAAGAATTTCACAAACTAGCTCACATCTCTGGCAGAAACTGCTTGGTGACAAATTATTTCACATAGGAGGTAAAAGATGCTGCTGTTTTCCTCGCCAACACCTACTCCTCATGACTTCCTTCTAGTGTTTTTCAAGTAGGGGATAACAGGGCTCTAACTTAAAGATAACTTGGAAAAGGTGCAACCCTCCTTAATTCCTAGTGGATGAACCATGACTGGTCCAAGCCAATTACACTGTGTGGTAATTCTGTTCACCAGATGCCAGTGGTATAAAATGAGCACGTGATCCTGGCTAGCCAATAAGAGGAAAGGGGAAGTACACTGACAAAAGGGGTAATTGTGTGAAGAAACCCTCTTCTGCCTCTTCTTTCTTACCTTGGAAATAAGTTCTAGGAAGACAAGATGTATGGATGTGAATCATCCATCTGGTGACAATGAGACACTCAGGAAGCAAAAACAAAAGATGCCAAGAGCCTGGGTCCTTGATGATACTGTCTGTGTACCACACCTCCTCCAGACCTGCTGTCATATCATCTCATCTAGTCTTCCTCCTTAAGCTGCTTTTCGTTGGTTATTCCATTACTTGCCGCTGAAAGCATTCTAAGTTACACAGAAGTCTGAGCCAATTTTGAACTAAACATTTCAAACCTATTTAGACTGCAACAAAAGTTTTTAAACCATTGAGACACACAGGCTACCTCTTTTTGGCATTGGACAAAATAGAACTCTATGCCTCTATCATCTGCAGTTATTCACACATGTATTTCCATAAGCATGTATCAAAGGCCTCCAATGTGCAAAACACTGGGATAAGCCACGTGGGGAGAGAGAGAGAGGAGGCTTCAAAGATGAATGAGACCTGGATCCTGTCGTAAAGAAAACTTACAGCCCAGTTGGTTAGATAAGAAACAATAAAACAAAAGCAAAATCCATAGTTCTGGCCTTAAAAGGAAGCTGGAATCTACCTCTGTAAATCATTAAAGCATGCACCTATCACATTTTACATTTTATCTTTATATGCCCAGAAACTTGAGCTAAAAGTGGAAAAAAAGAGAGAAAAAAAAAAGAATGAGATAGTAGAATAGTAGACATTCAACAAGTGGGGCTGAATCACACTCGCACACTTTACAACTCAAGTTGGAATATAGGGGCAAATGTGATTGATGTCTTAGCTTGGGGTCTCTGGAAAAAAAGACCATGAGAAAGGCAGCTTGCTTTACCTGGCTCCCTTTCAGCTCAGGAGTTGGAAAGCCAATACCAAACTGGATTTCTAGGTTTTCTGGCTCTAGTACAATATAATAAATAAGACTCTGGCAAGTTGTGTTAGATTCTTGTACTGGGTCAGCAATTACTATGTGTGAGAGTGCTTCACAACGACAATCCTCTATACTACACTCCAAATGGCTTTTCATATGTAGAAATATGATGCACTTTGCTCTTTGGTGTTTAAAGCTTAACTAGACAGAAATGACTCTTCATCATCTACGAAATAGCTAGAGTAAGCCCAAGACAACTCCCCAAAGTAAAATAACATTCAGAATCAAAAGGCTGCATGTTATAGTGGCTAAAGATCACAGACTTGGGAGCCTGACAGATCTGAGTGCAAATCCTCTTCACTGCGTTTGTTCATGTGACCCTGGGCAAGTTACTTTACCACTCTGAGCCTCAGTTTCCTCATTCAAAAAATGAGATAACAGCACATCCTTCAGAGAGTTACTGCAATATAAATGAAGTGACACGTGGACAGCAGCTGGCTTTAGTGTGTATACTCAATAAATGTTACTCCTCTTCCCTCTATCTTGATTTTGATCTTGGGTATATTTTAGAATTTTATCAGTACAGTCAACTCATAACTAGACAGTAGCAGTAGCCCAAGTAACACAAAGTGGCAGATAATCCCAGACTTACTTATTTTTTTATCTGTAATTATATTTGATTAGAGATAAGTTGTTTTTTTTTTGCGGTACGCGGGCCTCTCACTGTTGTGGCCTCTCCCGTTGCAGAGCACAGGCTCCGGACGCGCAGGCTCAGCGGCCATGGCTCACGGGCCCAGCCGCTCCCAGGGAAGTCCCAGAGATAAGTTTTAAGAGAATTCATAAGATTTCAAAAATTTACAGGACTTCCCTGGTGGCGCAGTGGTTGAGAATCCGCCTGCCGATGCAGGGGACACAAGTTCGTGCCCCGGTCCGGGAAGATCCCACATGCCGCGGAGCGGCTGGGCCCGTGCGCCACAACTACTGAGCATGTGTGCTATAACTACTGAAGCCTGCGTGCCTAGACCCCGTGCTCCACAACAAGAGAAGCCACCACAACGAGAAGCCTGGGCACCACAACGAAGAGTAGCCCCTGCTCACCGCAGCTAGAGAAAGCCCGCACTTAGCAACGAAGACCCAATGCAGCCAAAAATAAATATATTCATTTAAAAAATTTACATAAAATCCATTTGAGATGATAAACTAGAAATCTCATTTTGTCTCTTTTGTAGAATGGTATTATATAACCAATATGAAGTGGGTACCTACTATGTACCTGATGGTGTTTTATAAAGAAAAAGGAGGCGGCGGTAAGGATTCCTTTTAAAAGAGATATCTTCACTCTCTGAAAGAACTAATCAGACTTGAACTCTCTCCCTTTCTCTTTCCTGTCTTCCTCTCTTCTGGCAGCTTATGATTCGTAGGCTTGGAGAGGACATGGCTATTTTTGCCCCTCAGATTCCTGTGGTACTGCACTCTATGGATGACTCAGTGGGTCAGTTCGTTGTAAGATAGGCATGGGAATGTTATTCAGCAGAATTTCCGGGGGGAAGAAAGCAAGCCGATTCTCACTGGAAAAAAGGCAGAGCCAAAGACCAGATATCTCTTTCCAGGGAACCAGGCAGAGCACGCCCACGTGGGGAGTGTGGCATATGAGGATGCAGTGTGGAAGAGGGGGCAAAGCTTCAACAGCAAAATAGTGAGGGAACTACTCTGGGGTGGAGAGGGGAGACACATTTAGCAGGGGACTTTAGGGAGAAGCAGAGAAGCCTGACGATTTTTCAGAAGTTTTTAAATATCTTCATTATTCTTCTGCATCCTAAAGTCAGACTGGAGTTTCTCTGAATGTGACACCTCGCAGCATCCAGTCCAGGGAACACGGGTTACACATCACCAAGATAGTTAGATAAATAGGAACAATATCTAAGGGTACACAGTATTAGTAGACATGGCCCGATTCCCAACCCCATCACTTCCTGATTGCTCTCTGTTCGAACCTCCATTATTGCTTCCAAGAGCATCATCGTGGAAAAAAATATAGTGCTTTTAGAGAAACGTTGGGTTCACAAGTAGAGAAAAGAAGAAATTTTGAAAAGGAAAGGAAAGGAAAAAATGTAAAACAAAAATAGTAAAAGGGATTTAGCTGTTGACTAACACTTCAGATGGCTTGGTGTGCCATTTAGTGTGTCTCACCTCAGAAATCTCCCATCCCCACATTCAGAGAGAGAAAGAGAGAGAAAGGAAAGAAAGAGAGAAAGAGAGAGAGAGAGAGACAGAGAGATAGAGAGAGAGAAAGAAAGAGAGAGAGAGAGGGAGATAGAGAGAGAGAGAGAGAAAGAAAGAAAGAAAGAAAGAAAGAAAGAAAGAAGGAAGAAGAAAGAAAGAAGAAATAAAGAAAGAAAGAGAGAGAGAAAGAAAGAAAGAGAGAGAAAGAAAGAAAGAGAGAAAGAGAAAGAAAGAAAGAAAGGAAGGAAGGGAGAGAGAGAGAAAAGAAAGAAAGAAAAAGAAGGAAAGGAAGGAAGGAAGGAAGAAAGGAAGAAAGAAAGGAGGGAGGGAGGAAGAAAGGAAGGAAGGAAGGGAGGGAAGGAAGGAAAGGAAGGAAGGAAGGAAGGGAGGAGAAAAAGAAAAAAAGAGAAAGGAGCTTTCACAAAAAAGTCCTGGCAAAATCAAAGGCCTACTATTACCTCACTTGTGCCCTTGTGAATTGGTTGGCTCAGATGTCCGCCTTGAGGCCCAGATGAGCATTGTCTGATGATTGGGGATTTGCTAAGAAGAGACTAGTTGCCATTTTGTTGGACAACAGAGCAGATGGTTAGAGGTGGGTTTAGGAACTTAAAGCAAGAGGGAACTAGCTGCTGGGAAGAGAAGCACTAGGAGGTAGAAGTGAAGGGAAATCATGAAAAGATTAGTCCCAGACTCATTTTCCCATCAAGAAATCAGGCCTCTCATTTCTATATGCCCATTTGATTACTCTGTGGTTCTTAGCATCAGAGGGCATTAAAAAACTACACGGGAAGCTTACTAAAAACATATCTTCCTGGGCATGACACCCCAGATTCTGATTTAGTAGGTCTGAGGTGGGATCTAGGCATGTGCATTTTTCATAGAATCCAGGTGATTCTGATACAAGTGTTTCTCAGTCCGCTTTGAAAAATGATGGGTACACAGCCTGGAGGAAGCTGATTAATGAGTCCTGACAATATAAATGTCCCAGTAGGAGGTGGTACTGGGCATGGTAGGCCTGATAGGGCCAAACATGAATAGGTCCTCTTCACGTACCATTCTGTAAAAGGTCTCTCCATCTTGGTCTATACCCTCTGGACAACATGCTCCTGATGTAAGATGTTGGTTCAAGTTCAGCTTCAGGTAGCTCACCATGGAATGAACTCAGGACTTTCTAAATAGCTGCATACAGTGCCCTGCATATGTATACAGCAATTACTATAAAGCTTAGACTTTCAGAAGTAGTTCTCAACAAGTATATTATAACTTCCTTTGGTAACGTGCTACCAAATTTTTAGATCAGTGGGTAATTTTTGTTTTTGCTACAACAGATAATGTTGTTGATTTTATCATATTTTTCAGAAGCAATGTTGAGCTGAATAGTTTACATATTTCATTGCAGAGTTCTAGGTAAGCAACAGAGAGAGTTAAAAAGTGTAGTATGAGAGCCACCTGGAATCTCTGAAAGCTGTATGTTTTCTGGAATATGTAAAGACCTTGCCTTGGAAATATTTAAGAGGCGTGAAAGGGCAAGTAACAGTTTTATGCACCTAGTGGCATGACACTGGCTATTGAGTGTCATAATTAAGGACACAGAGGAATCGCTCTAAGTGAGCTCCAATATACCAGAATCCAAATGTGTCTGGGAACCAGAAAAGTCAGAACCACTGCACTGCAGTGGGATTTGGTGTTAAGGAACAATCGTGCCTCACTAGAGCATTGAGTACAACCTGCATGGACTCAGGTTAGGTGGAAAAAGCTGAGGAGGGGGCTAGGGGTGAAGGGAAAGATGCAGAGAATGGACAGAGCCAGAGGCAAGAGAACTAGGATTCTAGGATGAAGAGCTGACTCCACAGATTCTCTATCAACTCAGAATAACTTTGATGCTTAAGATTCTGATGAGTGAGGCAGAACATTAAAAGTCTCTAAGAAGTGATGATATTCACAATTAAGAGATCACAGCTAGTTTAAATAGGATTCCCTGGAAATAGACTCTGAGTCAAAGAGTGGCATGCAGAAGGTTCACTGGAAAGTGATCTCAGGGGACAGGCCTGCATGGAGGTGAGGAAGATGAGATTAGGCAAAGTGGGGAGTTGACTGGCAATTTGGTTGCATATCAGTCTTTGGGCTAATCCTACAAGCGGGAGCTGCGGTAGCCATTGGGAGTTTCACAAAATGAGGTAAAGAGCTGAATCCTTGTTGTTGCTCCTGCATCTCTCTGGTCTTGGCCTCTCCACTGGAAAACTGTTATTACATGGGCAAGGCAGTGCTCAGTGAGGGACACAGCTGTGAGCCTCAGCTGCTGATTTTCTCAGTAGCTGGGGAATAGATACTGTATTAGTCAGCTTGGGCTGCCATAACAAAATCCATAGACTGTGTGGCTTAGAAATAGGAAGTTAGTTCTCTAGGTTGGAAAGTCCAAGATCAAGGTGCTGGCCAATTTTGTCCCTGAGTGAGGACCCACTTCCTGGCTTGCACACGGCTGCCTTTTCTCTGTGTTTACATGGAAGAGAGAGAGAGCAAGACCTCTGTCTCTTCCTCTTCTTATAAGAAGACTAATCCCATCATGGAGCCCTCCACTCTCATGACCTCATCTAAGCCTAATTAACTCCTAAATCTCTACTTCTAGATACCACCATATTGGTGGGGGTAGGACTTTAACATATGAATCTGGGGGCACTCAATGAGGTTCATAACAGAATATCAACCCAAAAGAGGGGCTCTGGGCAAAGCACAAGAGTATCTACTATAATAATATAATTTGGGGTACCACTTAGGGTGGAAGTCATTGAGTGAGGGCTTTGTGGCAAAGACGAGTGGGAAGTACTAAACAAAGACACATCTTGACCCCTGACAATAAGTGGTTGGCTGAGGCCAAGCACATTACCACTGCCCCAGGGGAACAGGCTGGCTTTGGTTGGGTTTCTATTCCCAACAAGAAACTGGAGACTGTCTCAGGAATTGAAATGAAGCCTCTTCCTAAAATGTAGGAAATTGCACTGATGTCATCACCAATGGGAGAAGGCAGCAGTTCACAATCCATGTGCGTAAGTATGCATGAAGGGAAAGATACTATGTTCTTCAAATACAAGGCCTATGCCTTGCAGTAGTGGAAATAATTCAAGATCCATAGAGGGTCTGGGTTTTGGCCCATTGTGTTATTTGTAGCCACTTCCTTGGAACAGGGCTGTTATAATATTTGCAGAGTTCTCATTCAATAACTATAGTAGCTAAAAGTCAAAACTGCATCAATAGTCTTTAATTGGTATTATCTGCTATTATCTATGATAATAGATATTTATATATGCCATGTTCAAAGGTGAAGATGTGAAAGTGTGACAACAACAACATCTACAGAATGTTATAGTGCATAGGAAGCTTTTACAGATCTTAGTTTAAAGCAGAGTATAACCTACAAGGCTGAGTGAAGCCACCAATTTCCCCTTCATGAGTCAGAATATATGCCCACCTCCTGGTTCATTTTTCTAGATTCTGAATTTAAAAGCTATAAAATTTTTTTAAGTGCCTTAAAAAAAAAATCTATCACCTGCTCCGTATTTTACTATTTATAACGGAAGATAGCCCAAAATACTTAGTTGCTATGATTTGGAAGATTATATCAGTTCTTCACCATTCCCCCTCAAAATAATTCATGTTTTCCTCTGGATTTTGAGCTTTAGTAGTTTTATAGGGTGCCTTTTCTTTTTCAATGAATCTACCTCCACCACCCATTTAGGTTCGCTCAGGAACTTTCTATGAATTTAGTAACATTTAAATTTTGTAGTCAGAGCACAAGGGTACCTGTCTTGGATATATAATTCATTCTTATAGTCCATGCCTACCTGTCTTGAAAAAGTCATACTGATCAATGCCAGTCCTGAGTTATCACGCCAAGAATTTGTAATGCCAATTAACTCAAAATTTCCATCACGTATAAAGATTTATTACTCCAGTGATGACTTACTAAAAAACAAGCCCTGAAATTGTTAACACAAGGTGTGTCTTCAAGTATGAAAGCATAGCTTCAGGAAAATGACATTAACTCATCCTTTCCTGTACAGATTATTTGAAAAGAAACCCCTATATAGATAAAATTCAATTCATGCATTCACTTCCCCTTATGTCATTTATATGATACCTTATAAAAAGTATAAGAGTATAAACTCTTATTCATATAATAATTTATAAACATTCAAAATAATTCTGATATACATTGGAAATAGGAAATGTTATCTTTCTGTCAGTGTTTCTGTTGGCCAAAAAAAAAAAAAAATTACATGGCTTAAGTAATAATAACAGTATCCTTTACAATGTAATGAAAAATTAAATGCATTGTGTATAATATAACAAATACAATAATCACATGTATGGAAATGATCATCTAAACATTTACTTAAATGATATAATTTTTAAATTGCTAGAATATTGAATGACACATTGGAGACTCCAATTTAATAATCTGCTCAGACTTTTCACATTAAAAATATGGCAAATAACAGTTTAATTCAGAAGAATACTTTGAGGTATTCTCCAAAAGATTAAGCATTTGTGTAAAGGAATAAATAATTACCAAAAGAACACAACTGCATCCCCATGGCTCAATTGCAGAATTCCTCAAAGAAAAATGATATTTCACCCATGCAAAAGATCTTGTCGTGATGAGGTTTGTTCTTCCCTACATGTCCCTTCAATTTTGCTCTTTTTGAAAGTAGACCAATGGTAATTTCTATATTTGGTAATGTTTCCTGCCTTAATCTCATCTAGACTGAAATAGGGAGTTGTTAATGTCTCAGGCTGAACTTTGCCAGTAATCCCACTGCCACCTTACCCAGAGGAAAGTAACATTTATTGAACACATATTTATTGAGCCAGGCCTGTACTTGCTAATGCTTCAATATGTCATTTGTTCATTCATTCAGTAAACATTTATAAATGTCTACTCTTTGCCAAGCACTGGGAATATAAAAAAACTATGTCAGATTCCATGTCTTTAAGAGATGTAGTCTGGTTCTCTAATCCAGATCATTCAATCTCACAATAACTGAAAGAGAAAAGAATTAGTATCCATTTTTATCTAGAAGGTGAGGAAACCGAGGCTCAGAAAGTTTCAGTGATTTGTCCAAGGTCAGAAGTGATATTTAAACTCAAGTCCGTCAGACTTCCAAGCTGCATTCTTGCTCCATTTTCTCTTTGTTGTAACCAGGTAAAACACTCCTACACTCTACTTGGAGTGCGATGGTGGGAACTAAGATGTCAGTAAAGAACTAAGTGTCAAAATGTCATGACATGCAGTCTGAAAGCTTTTTTTTTTTTTCTATTTTTCACTTTCTGCACATCTATAGCTTATATAAAAGATGCCTACAAATTGTTCTTTGCCTTTCCCACAAATTAGAAAAAGAGGCAAAACTGTATCGTATGACGAGCAATCTAGTAGTCATTTGTTGGTGCTGGTTTTTACTGGAGCCCGAAATGAGCAAGCTATACCATTTAGACTCAAATTCAGTGAGAGGTGATCATTTTCAACAGTATGTTGGTTGAGGTCCTTTAGTGCGACTCAAGCTCACTCCTTCACAGTTCATTTCTCCTGCCGGAGGATTCTTAATACTAACTCCTATTTTCTATGCATAAGTGCCATGCTAGACCAGGACAAGCATTTAGTTATAAAGTAGGGGGGGTGACTTTGAATGAATGACCTGGGGCTTGGCCAAAGGCCAAGTCCATTGGAAACTCCCCTCTAAGCTGTGCATTTTTAGGCTGTGGTCATCTTTGGGATTTCCCCCCAAAATCTTCTCTGTCATGGCAGAAATTTAACAACCCCATTTTCAGTATAGTATACAAAACCAGGGTGTCAAAGTGAGTATGAAATAATTTGCTTTGCATGTTGATTTCTCTCTTCTTAAATTCTTCCTCATTCTTAAATCCTTTTCATTTGCATATTCTTAAGTCTTTCTCTATTTGCATATTGAAGTCTTCTTGTAAAAGTCTCTGCTTTCCCCACAAAATGGTGCACTCAACATTTCCTGACAGTCTATGTCCCATAGAATTCTAGGTACTTTTGGTTTGTTATAACCAAGACGAAAGAGAAAGTTTCTAAATAGCATTTGACAGGCTTCTAAAGTAATAAGAGCTATAGACTAAAATGTTTTGTCAACTACAATGATATAATTCATGTTTCCACCAAGCTGTTTCTTGGTTAAAAAGCTGGACTGAATTTCTATATACATAGGCACCAAAAAGACATATTCAGAAACAAAAGGTCATGCATATTTAAGTTGTTGGTAAGAGCACTAGATGACTGGATTTTATTTACGGTTCAGCATAATAAAATTTTTGGCCTTGAAAATGGTTCCTCGAATGACAAACTGTTATGAAAAAGATCCTTATTGGTAGAAAGGTATCAAACTATCTAAATTATTCAAATTATTATATCTTCTAAATAGGCCTACCATCTCTATACACACTAGAAGACTAAAAGTATATTCAGAAATTACTGGTCAAAAACTATCTGTGACCCAGATACTGTTTGGATTTGCATGAGATGTTTCCAAAGCAGTCCGGGAAAGCCCACAAATTCAAAGCACCCTCTTTATCCTCACCCTATTTCTGCTGAGTCCAGGAACCTTATTTCATTTCCTGCATGGTAGGCATTTTTTAGGGACTAGGTAAGCCATGACATCTGCACTGCTTTCTGAGTCATTGTCGTGAAATGATACATGCTTGGGTGTAGTACAGCTACTTGGTTCCCAGAGAAAACAAACAAATAGAAGTCAGCTAGGAACTTGAATTTTGCTAAAAACAAAGACAATGTACAATTCAAAAATTTTTTTATTTATTTTTAAAAAACAGAGCTTATAGCTTTTAAGTTTCCAAATGCTATTTTCTAACCCTGAGAAAATATTTTAAATGAGAGCCTTTGCTCTGCATGCCTCATTCAGACACATGCCATAATTTGTGAAGGGAACTGGTCAGGCCTCTTCCAAGAATGTCTGTCTCTGGAAGATTGAGACATAAACCTCCTATTTTGGTAGATCAGTGGGGCACGTACTCACAGAAAAATCCCTGTATTCAAATAGCCTTAAAATAAGTTCACCATTTTTACTTCTACAAGGGGTAAATATTTATTGATTCTATTAACTGTCATATATGACAGTATCCTAGGTCTGCACAGTTACAAGGAGTAAAATATAGTTCCTACTTTCACAGAACTTGGAGTATAGCATATGGGGAAGGGGATGAGACATGAATACAAAAGCCCCTAACTTCAGTATATTATGAAATTACAAATAAAACATATAGAGACTTCAGAGATAGAGGATGAAAACAACATAAGTTGTTTCCTACTAGTTCGAATAGAATATATTTGGGAATAGTAATCAGATTTCTTAAATCTTTAAAGTAAAAAACAGAAGCTAGAAGTGTTCCTGGGAAATTCCTAGAACGACAACAAAAACAAAACATTGTCAATGATTAATTCTACCTTCCTCTTGGGTGAAAAATAAAGTTGGGTAGAAAACTGTTATCCAGTGTTTATATTATGCCAAACTTGGATGAGATATTAATTCTCTAATCAAAATAATATCCTAATATCATTTGCTTCATTTTTTTTTTTTTTTTTTTTTTTGCGCTACGCGGGCCTCTCACTGTTGTGGCCTCTCCCGTTGCGGAGCACAGGCTCCGGACGTGCAGGCTCAGGGACCATGGCTCACGGGCCCAGCGGCTCCGTGGCATGTGGGATCTTTGCGTACTGGGGCACGAACCTGTGTCCCCTGCATCGTCCCCTGCATTGGCAGGCGGACTCTCAACCACTGCGCCACCAGGGAAGCCCGGAATGTCCCTATGTTAGATAATATGGTTCTTCTACTCAGAAGTGGCACATACCACATTTGCCCTTATTTTGTTGCCCAAAGTAAGTCACATGGGCAAACCTGAGTTCGTTGGGCAGGGATATGTAGTTCCTATGCTGAGGAGCAGCAGATATTGTGAACAAGAATACAATCTATCACTCTCTGCCTCCTTGACTGCATTCCCTCCCTTCTGCACCCTGTTTTTACCCTGTCCCCAGAAGAGACAATCCAAAATTCCTATCTATTTATGAGACTAGGCCCAAAGTTCAGGATCTTGTGTTGCTCTCTACATCAGGTCTGGATGGTGTTCATTTTAATACAGAGATCTGTAAATTAAATAATAACTTATTTTCCCCCTTACACACCCAATATACAGTGATGAAACAAGAACAGGATAACCCCAGCAAACATTTCCACATGGAAAGGGAAGAAGAGGAGACACACAACAATTCCTGAACCAACAAGATCCTAAGATTCCACTGGGGAGCTGTGGTGAGAACCTCCTGACCTGGGGACAGGGCCCCTGGCTGGGGTCACTCCAGATCTGGGGCAAGCTTGATCTGTAGGATAGGTGGCACATTTTGAATTGGAAACAAAAGTAAAGGTTTGATTTGACCTGGATTGGACTTTTAAGTGATTGAAGGTGAGTCTTAATCTGGGTTACAGAAAGTAACCAAAAAGTTCGTAATCAGCTGAGGATGTTTTAAGGGAGAGAGAAGGGGAACTCAGCAGAACATTGCTGAAAACAGTGACTAAAGCAACTGCAAAATCATTGCATGTTTCTACCTCACTGAATTCAGACTTTTTGTAAAAGTAGAATTGGCAGATAGCGGGGGAAAAAAATCCAAGATGACTACATTTTCTATCATTAATAGCTGGGGAAATGATGATACTATACACAGGCACTGGGAAACAGAGAAGAAAACAGATTTCAGAAAGGAAGCGATGGCTTTAACTTTGGATATTTTAAACCTGCTAAGTGTTCAACATTGAGCTAAATATTATGGTCAAGAGAAAGAGAAAGAGCAGAATTATAAGAAACATGTTCAGGCTCAGGAAACTCACAGTGTTTTGAGCTAAGTAAGACTAACCTACAAGAAGCAAAAGTGGCAATATAACGTTTGAATTTGGTTGTTGACCTGCTTTTAATAAAAGTGGAGGTTTAGGAAGTTGATCCCCTCTCCCTCCCTGCATGATGCTAAGCTATGCTCTGTCTGTCTCAAGGCTACATTTATGGCTCCTAATAATGTCTCGGCTAACGTCTTTGGCTGGAAAACCCAAACGTCAGAATTTCCAAGTGGTTCTTTCTCCATTACACATCTAACCTTCATCGCTTAGGAACATCCTTGAACAGGCAATTGTCAAGGACAGAGAAAAAAAGGACAGCGTGAGGTGGGATAAGATTGATAGCCTCAAATCCTAAGCCACAAAGATGTCTGGGTGGGTATATGTATGACTGAATCACCTGTCGTGGATAGGCATCCTTGGACCACTACTAGAAGAGTCTACTCACCATCATGGAGTAACTCATTTTTTCACTTTCACCTCCTCCAAAGATAAGTCAAACTCAATAAGTTATCATCTATTCTATACCACAACTATATAATTATTTTTCAAAAACATGTTATTTATGTAATTTGTTTATTATTTTTAGTAAAATAAGTAAATAAATAAGTAAAATAATAAATTTTAATTTTCTATTTAGTTAATAGATTCATATAATGTTAATATATATAATTTTTAATTAACATGCTATTTAAAGTAACAAAATAAATATTTTAAATGTCTGCTTTAATTTCTAACACAACTAACAGCAATAACTATAACCCATATTTTATTTTATTTTTATTGAGTTATAATTGACAAATAAAATTGTAAGATATTTAAAGTGTGCATTGTGATCATTTGATACTTATATACATTGTGAAAGAATTCCTCCCCTCTAGTTTAATAACATTTCCATCACCTGACATATTTATCCTTTTATTTTTTTGGTGAGAACATTTAAGTTCTACTCTCTTAGCATATTTTGGTTATACAATACAACATTATCGACTATAGTCACTATGTTTTACATTAGGTCTTCAGACATTATTCATTTTATAGCTGAAAGTTTGTACCATTTTACCAGCCTCTTCCTATTTCACCTATCCCCCAGGCTCTGGCAAACACATTTCTACTCTCTGTTTCTATGAGTTTGACTTTTTAATTAGATTCCACATCTAAGTTTTTCCACGCAGTATTTGTCTTTATCTGGCTTATTTCACTTAGCATACTGCCCTCAAGGTCCATCTATGTTGTCTCAAACAGCAGGATTTCCTTGTTTCTCATTGCTAAATAATATTCCACTGTGTGTGTGTGTGTGTGTGTGTGTGTGTGTCTTCTTTATCCATACATCTATTGATGGATACTTGCGTTGTTTTCATATCTTAATGCTGCAATGAACATGGGAGTGGAGATTTCTCTAATATCCTATTTTTGCTTCTTTTGGATATATACCCAGAAGTGGAATTGCTGGATCACAGAGTAGTTCTGTTTTTAATCTTTTGAGGAACTTCCATACTGTTTTCCATAATGGCTGCACCAATTGATATTCCCGCTGACAGTGCCCAAGAGTACATTTTTCTCCAGTTCCTCACCAACGCTTGTTATCCTTTGTGCTTTTGTTGACAGTCATCCTAACAGGGTGATATCACATCTCATTGTGGTTTTGATTTGCATTTCCCTAATGATTCATGATGTTGAGCATCTTTTCATATACCTGTTGGCCATTTGTATGTCCTCTGGAAAAATGTCTATTCAGTTCCTCTGTTCATTTTTTAAGTGGACTGTTTGGGTTTTTCTGTTTGTTTTGTTTTGTTTTTTGTTATTGGGTTTTATGAGTCTTTATATATTTTGGATATTAACCCCTTATCAGATATATGATTTTCAAATATTTTCTCCCATTCCATAGGTTGCCTTTTCATTCTGTTGAGGGTTTCCTTTGCCGTGCAAAAGTTTTTTAGTTTGATGTAGTCCCACTTGTTTATTTTTGCTTCTGTCGACTTTGCTTTTGGTGTCAAAAAAAAAAAAAAAATCATTGTCAAGACTGATGTCAAGGAGCATACCCCCTGTGTTTTCTTCTTGGAGTTTTGCTGTTTAAGGTCTTAAAGTCTTTAATCCTTTTTGACTTAGTTTTTGTGTATGGTATAAGATAGTGGTCCAGTTTCATTCTTTTGCATGTGGTTGTCCAGTTTTCCCAACTATAACCCATATTTTAAAAAGCTTGTTAGGATCCTCAATAGTTTTTAAGAGTGTTAAGAGGATCCTGAGATCAAAAAGTTTGAGAACATCTGAGTTATATCGTTCACTCCACCTTTGTGTCCTGCAAATCAATTGTTGCTGCCATTGCCTTTGCTTTATCCCATATCTACCATATCTACAATGTATACTGTTAGTTCTGCCAGGGCCAGGGATCATCACTTGAGTTTGAGAATGACAGGAGAATCAAAGCATCTTGAGAGCAGGGACTGTGTCATTTTCACCCCTGTATCCCCAGTGCCTAGCTTGCACATAATAGCTGCTTAATAAAAAAATTTAAAAAAACTTATATAAGTGAACAGAAGTGATACCTTGATTTCTTGACATAAAATGGATTTCTTGGTTTGCTTAATGTTCAAAGGAGAATCTAAAATAATATTAATGACTCTAAAATGAGAAAATGCTGAAGTGACATACCACCAGTAGACCTGAACAGACACCAAATAACATATTTTAAAACGTAACAACAATGAAATGGTACAAACTAACCTTATTTATTTGAGCGCTTCATGTGTCAAACACTGAACTAAGCCCTTTGTATTCATTATCTCGTTTATTCCTGAAAATAACTCCAGGAGTTCGGTGTTATTACTCTCACTTAACAGACAAAGATACTGATCATTGCAGAGGCTAAAGCATACACTGGTGAGGGACAGAGCTTGGATTCTGACTCCACCAAAATATACTGTTACCCCTAAGATGATAAGAACTGTTTACAGCATTTATGTCCATTGTATCATTCTTTTCTCTCAGCAACCCAGAGTAAGGGGAGAGGCTCAGGTAATATTCCTCTTTACAAATGTGGAAAGTTAGGCACAGGAGAGTCCTGCAAATCACCTAAGGTCTCACATTGATCAGGAACAGAGCAAAGCCCTACTCAGAGGCATCTCCTGCTTGGATGTGGAGCCACTGTAGTCCAGGAAATCTGTGAACTCAATAGGCATTTCAACTGAACCAATACATACTAAATGTGTCCCCCATTGGCTGTCCCACTGCCCAAAGAGAAGAGAGACTGTCCTTCGAGGACTAAAATCCTGTTCAATACAATAGTTTGTAGATACTTTGAGTATCACTGCTTGATGAGTGCAACTGTACATTTTATAGAGAAAAGCTAGCATGTACAGGATAGGAAATGAATGAGAGATGATTTGTGGTAGAGAAAGAGGGGAAATGTGGGAAATAGAGGCGAGAAAAACTGACTGCTTCTGTAAAACTATTCTTATCCATAGTTATCTTTACCTGAGATATGAAGAGAGATAAATAACAGATCAAGAGATTGGGTTTGTGTTTTGTTTTTTGACTAATACTACCTGTATGACCTAGGATAAGTCACAGTATTCCTCAATCTCAGTTTTCTGTTAATAAAATGAAAGGTTCGGGCTAGATCAATAATTTTCCAGTTCCTCCCAATACCACGCCCAGTCTCATTAGCAAAAGATAAAACTCTCAATACATTGTGTCTTTCCAGAAATAATATTTAATGTATATACAAGCTACACACACCGACATACATGCATGTACATACACATCTCTTTTATTTCCACACAAATAGGATTACACCATGCATATTTTTCTGCAACTTTCATTTTCCACTTAATTATAGATCTTGAAGATCTTTCTCTAACAATATCCACAGATTTATTTTTCCTTTAAAAACAGCTATTTAGTATGCCATTGTATGAAGGCACCATAATTTACTTAGATCCCTATTGAATGACATTTAGGTTGTTTCTAATTTTTTGTTATTACAAACATTGCCATGGTGAACCCCCAGGAGCAATTTAAATCTTCAGTGTTTGGCAGAGAATACATCATTCTTTGTGAAACTCCTGAAGCATCGCCACAAAGCCCCAGGGTTCCAGGAAACACAGTTTGAAAACCAGTAAACAAGATGATCTTAAATTTCCTTTTCTCTCAGTTAAATGAAACTCTTTTAACCTTTAGCGTTTGTTTCACTCACACTACTTTGCAGTATCTTCTAACAGTTTGGAGTGAGTAGATATGTTTTGTCTTTCAAACTAGGCTATAAATAGTTTGAGGCTACTGATTGTTTAGCAACTTTTTTCATTCCTCAGAGCCTAGCCTACTACGGAGTGAGGCATAGGAGTGCTTAATAACTGTGTGTTGAAGGGTATTAGAAGACAATTGGGTTGGTAAGACAGAACACTTAGCTATACTTCTTTGTCGGTTGTACTTGTCACATAGTGTGAGCACCTCACAGTTACCCTTGATTTCAGTATGGAGGGCTTCAACGGGTTAGATGCAGTTTAGCTGTCACTCAGATGGGGTATAAAGGTGAAACGGGCAATCCCTCCATGCATGCTTTGCATTTCCAGGGTTGCCAGCCGTGTACACCTCTGGAGGCACCATTCAAGTTGTATTCTATGTAAATGGCACCTCCTAGAGTTGTGCTCTAGTTAGCTAAACTCACATTTATTACTCACAGAACATAGCATGAATTGTGCCCCTTAGAGTTGTACAGGGCATTGGTAAGATACATAACACCCTCTCCTCTGTCCTCAGGAACTTTGTTCCAGCCATCATTCTCTCTGTTACCTAAATCTCTAGTTCCTCCCATCCTATTTACTCTTTTCATAGTAACATGCTTAAGTCTCTTTCGTCATCATAGTAGTCATAATAATGATGATGATGATGAGAAATCCCTTGCCTACCTCACTTTTCTGTATTTCACAGGTGAAGCTTTTTTTTTTTTTTTTTTTCAGTATGCGGCCCTCTCACTGTTGTGGCCTCTCCCGTTGCGGAGCACAGGCTCCGGACGCGCAGGCTCAGCGGCCATGGCTCACGGGCCCAACTGCTCCACAGCATGTGGATCTTCCCTGACCGGGGCACGAACCCGTGTCCCCTGCATCGGCTGGCGGACTCTCAACCACTGCGCCACCAGGGAAGCCCTCACAGGGGAAGCTTTTTGAAAGAATAGTCTATACTCCTGTTCTCAACTGTACAACCATCCCACTGTGTGGTTTTCTGTCATTATAGGACTTAAGCTGTCTGTGGCATGAGCCTCTATTCAGCACCTCATGCTTCTGAAAGCTCACTCCTTCCTGCCATTTTGTGATGGCACTTTTCCTGGGCTTTTCTCCCAGCTCTCTGTTCACTTCTCAGCCTCCTTCAGGAGCTCTTCTCCCTCTATTCAGTCCCCACATCTTCTTTCCTGAAGCTCCGTTCTCTGACTCTGTTAGCCTGAGTCTAGTCTCTTTCTGATTCATTGGCCTTAAGGCAAATAGCTTTCTCTAAAACTGACTCCTCCTCCTAGGTTCCACATTTTTAAATTCCATTTTTAATATTCCATTTTAATTTGATAAATATACTACCATCTACGCAAATTCCCAGACCTGAAAACTTGAACCCCTCCACCACTCCTAGTCCCACTACCAAGAGATAAAACTCTCAATGTACTGTGTCTATCCAGAAATAATTACAGTCATGTCACGCTTGACTTTGCATTCTTCCTCAATCCTAACATTCAGTCACCAAGTTTAGTCAGTTCTAACTCTTAAGTACATTCAAATCCATTTACATCTTCTATCTCTAGAGTAACTGTCTAGGTAAACCACTATCTTCCTGAATTATTGCAACAGTCTCCTAACTGAACTCCTTGCCTCTAGTCTAGTCCATTTCAATTCATTGTGCTTCAGATGAACTTTCAGAAAACATACACCTACTCAGATCAATCAGATGTCTAATGTTCTCAATAGTCTCTTACACCATTCAGGATCAAGTCCAAATACTTTGCTTAGTACACAAAGCCTTTCTTGTCCTGTTTATTTCTCAGTTTTATCTCCTACCACCTCTTCCATTTAATTCTCCTTATGTTTATATACTCAAATGATTCTTCTTGGAATATCATGTCTCATCTTCCCTTACTTTTCCCTGCCTTTACTTTCTTTTCTGTAACACCAGCTTCCATCATTCTTATACATCGACCTCAAGCATCATCTCCTCCGGGAGATGGTCCCAAGTACCAATTCTCATTTGACCTCCTCCCTCAGTCTGTGCTCACACAGGTCTTGAATATAACTTTCCCTCAGTATTTGCCAATATGTGGTGCAATCACTGATTGACCTTTCTCCTCCCACTAAATTGTAAATCCCTTGATGTCTTTTTCTACTTTGTATTTCCAATACTTAGAACAAAGAGTAAATATTAGTTGGATGAATGAATGAATAAACTGTCTTTTGATGGGGTTATTTTGAGAAAGAATGCCTATTTTTGTTAAATATGAATACCCAAATCTTGAACATTTAATACATGAACTTTAATATTTTTTCTTGATTATGAAACTCTGGATTTAGTTATAATTGATTGTATAATAATTGGTCATACTTTAGTGAAAATAAGAATTAATTTTTAACACATTCCTCCTTCTACTTAAACCCTCTCCATTATAGTAACAGAACAAACATGGTCAATAAACTATTTCCCTCTGGAGAAAAAATGAAGCTGATGTCTGTATTTGTTGACATTTTATAACATTGCCAAATAAGAGTCGATAAAAAGTGCTCAAGAAAAAGTTGGGGGAGGGGGAGGAAACAGATCTTATAACACCTCTTTTTTTTTTTTTAAATGAAGTGAGAGTATTTTCTGTTTCAGTATTTACTCTGGTCACCTATACACCCTTTCATTCTTGTTATTCTTTATTCATGTTTCTCCCTTGAACTCCTTCTCTCTCTAATCCCTTCTCCTGAATGCTCTTATTTTATCTCTTGCTCCACTGTTCTCCCGATCGTCTGAGTCTCTCTCCTCCCCAAGTCAGGTTCCCCAGGCTCTACTTGGCCCCTGGCCCTTCCTTCCTCTCCCAGGACTGTGTCTCCCCTGCCTCTCATTTGCCTCACAGAAACCTAAGCAGAACAATACTGGAGTGGAACTGGCACTCTGACAAAAAGGAGAGCAACTGGAAAGAAAACTTTACTCATCAAGAGAGAGGCAAGTATCTCACGAATATATGTGGGAAGGTGTTTGCCAAATCATCTGCTTCTTCAGACGTGGAACTTTCAACAATCTGGTTTCCCCTTCGGAAAAGGTGGGCAAGAAGCACCTTCTTAGGCTGGATGATTGAGCAGATGTGAGGAATTATAGACCTCAGTAACTTAGCCTTGAATAAAATTCAAGACTTTTTCCCTCTTTATTCATGTTCTTTCTTTCTTTCTGAAAGCCCCATTGCAGGAATTCAAAGGGCCAAGTTCTGCCCTCAGCTGTGAGTCATGACTCCTACTAAAGCCAGGAGCTCATATGTATGTATTCAGAGGAAGTATTGGGCCTTGGGGACTCAGATTCAACAACAACAGTCCAGTCATTTGTTTGCTTATATTCTTAAACCTTTATAAAAGAAGCACAAGGCCTGCTGTACCTGAATGCCTTTTTATAATCATTTTTAAAATACACAGTAGAATTTAAATTCCCACAGTAGCTCTCCTGCATTATAGCACAAATAATAACAGTCTATCTTACCCCATGCCCCACATCCAGGAGAGAGTCATAGGAAAAAGAAGCAGGAATGAATTTCTAACGTGCCAGCCTTTCACTGAGAAAGTTCTGTTTGTATCTCCCGGGAACTCAGCATCAGGGACTGAAATTCAGTGTTCCCTGTAAACGACATGAAATACCTAAACAGCTTTTATTCTTCAGTGCTAGGTAGCTGAAGGTAACAAGGCCCACGCCACTGGCTTTAGGAAAAACAAAGGTATACAAGCAGGAATTCCACCCTCCCTTCCTAGTTCATGTACCCTTTCCTCCTCATCTTATGGGTTCTCCTGCCACAAAGAAACCAAAATCATGTCCAGTATCAGTTCTCTTTGCCATCCCTCTCCCAGAGGGATGGTTTTTTTTTTCTCTGCTAGTACAGAATCGATGTACTTTATTTAATCAAGATAAAAACTATACTTGATATTTTTCTTAAAAAACAGGATTATTTCTCTAACTTCTAATATGTGTAAAAACTTTGTCATTGCTGTTATAACGTATTTTATTTTATTTTTAAAAAAACACTTCCGTTTTTATTGGCCAACCATCATTAAACAATAAAACTACAGAGATAGATAAAGCAGACGTGAAAGCTCTCCTCCAGTTCTATTTTCCTCCTCCAGTTCTATTTTCCAGTGGTAACCACTGTTAACACTTCCTAAAGCATTTATATTTAAGTTTTTAAACGTAAAATAAAATATTGAGGAGGTTGGCCAGGTAGTATATACTGTTGTCTCCCTTCCAGGCACTTCTCAGTTCCCCAGTCCCAGGAGAGGTGTCTAGAAGGCAGACAGGAGTGTCTAGACACCTCCGGCTTTTTCTAATACCAGCCCTGGAATGTGGCACCTTCTTTGCCCAAGTACAGATCTACCTGCTGGCAAATTCCTTCCCTGTAGCTTGTCCTTTCCTTCATTTTACTGCCTGAACACAAATGGAAATGTCTTTCTACACTTCTTTTTTTTTTTTTTTTGCGGTACGCGGGCCTCTCACTGTTGTGGCCTCTCCAGTTGCAGAGCACAGGCTCCGGACGTGCAGGGTCAGCGGCCATGGCTCACGGGCCCAGCCGCTCCGCGGCATGTGGCATCTTCCCGGACCGGGGCACGAACCCGTGTCCCCGGCATCGGCAGGCGGACTCTCAACCACTGCGCCACAAGGGAAACCCTCCACACTTCTTAACAACAACTACTCCCAAGATGCCCAAATGCCAGGATTCAGAGTTCATTCTTGCTGTGCCCACTCCCTATCCTTTGTTTTTTTTTCTTGGCCTGAAACTTGACACTTTGACTCACATGGTAAAATTAGGCCTGTGTTTGTTTCTGTGTATAAAGAGGATTAAACTGACCCAATATTAAGCAAAGAAACAAACAAAACTTTGTAAGATGGACATTGCTTATAGATAGTAGAGAACTAAGGAAAAAACAAAACTTAGTAGATTTATGTCATAGTAACACTAATGACATCATTTACTAACCATACTGATTGACCACATAATTTAATGTATGTTATCATTCATTCATTCATCTAACAAGCAAATATTTATTTCCTAATGAATTTTAATTTTGTTGTAAATATGATTTTATTACATGTATTAGATATTGTTTTATAAATTAACAGTCTCCTCCTAGGAGCATCATCTTCATTCTTTGGAATGATTACTGCTTCAAACACACTCTCCAGCCTAATGGTCAGCATGAGCTGCCATATTTAATGTGACTCCACACACTTGACCGGTATTCATGGATCCAGTAATAGGCCCTGGACCCAACCTACATCAAAAAGATTCCTTCCTGGAAATTTTTTGAATGAGAACTGACAGCCAGCCTGTTCTTATCCTGAGGGGAAAGCTGTGGGAATGTGATCTGAAACCCAGGAACTACTGGCTACTTTGTTTCCCACATTAAGATCACCTTGGGAACCTTTAAAAACTGCCCTGGCACCAACCCCCAGAAATTCTAATCAACTTGGCCTGGGGTGGGACCCAGGTGTCAATATTTCTTTAAAACTCCTCAGGTGATTTGAATGTGCAGCTAGTGATGAGAACCACTGAACCAAGAAACAAAATTTGTAGTGGGAAGGAACAGAGTCATGACCCGCAGCAATGCCAGAAGAGACACACACGGCTGAATTGCTTCCCAGACTTTGTTTCACTCCATTCTGTTGACAAATTCTTTTTTCAATTACCTGAGATATTCCCGTGTCTTTCCAATAAATCCTCCTTTTATCCTAAGCTAATTTAAGTTGCATTTGTGTGATTTGCAAACAAAGAAGTCTGTACTAGATCTCTGTTTTTGTGTGCTCAGGCTTAATAGATTTTTACACTTGTAGAAGAGTTTCTCTCCATTCGTGTCCTCATTCACTAAGTTATTAAGCAATAATGCCCACAATATTCCTAGTTCTGTGCTACTTACCAGGAATCAAACAGACTATACAGTTCCTTTATGTGAGCAGCTTCCACTCCAATGAGAGAAATGGGCACACAAGAAGTAGCAACACAAGAAGTGTTATAATAGAAGTATTGACTGGTTACTGTGAGATCACTGAGGAAATGTTTAGTCTGGGGAAATCATGGAAGCCTTCACAAAGGAGGTAACTTTGTTGTTGCCTCTGGAGGAGTGAATTAATGTCACCTGGTTGACCACGAAGGGTCAACATGAGAAACTACAAAGCCAAGGGCCCAGAATTATAAAAGAGTAAGGCATATTAGGGAGTGAAAGTATTTTTGTTAGGGCTGGGCTGAGAGGTTATGCCAGGGGTGGAGGTTGAGGGGGCAGAGACAGAGACTAGACCATAGACATTTGCATTATGTCATGCTAAATATTTGAGATTTTGCTCTGTGACTACTGCAGAGACATTGGAATTGTTTAGATAGAGCTGGGCTTTGACAGATTTGCGTGCTGGAAAGATTTCTCTGGAGAAGTGATTGGGCAGAGACCAGACTGTCTGGAAGGAATCATGTCAGGAGGCCACTGCAACTGTCCAGGAGAGAAATAACGAGATCCTGAATTAAGAATGATAATGAGAACCTAGTGAAAAAAAAATTTAGAAGGTAGATTCCCCTGGATATGATAACCAATTGAGATCAACTAAAGAGAGTGTGTATGCATGGGGGAGTTGTGAGAAAAAAGGATGGGGATGAAGCCCCAAAGAAGGCTTACATATTAGGGAAAATGGGGATATACAGGTAGAAGAAAAACTGCTTGCAGAGGGAAGGGAAAAGCCATAGAACTAGGAAAGCATGGTGTTGGGAAATTAATAATATCTCCAATGACTTCTGTATGGAGTTTCAATAGAATGTAATTATCCACCAACAAAGGTTCTTTCTTTTTTTTTTTTTTCTTTAGGTATATCTTGTTTTCACCCTACAACGAGTCAGGAGATAGAACTGATTAAACACAACCAAGAAGGGCTGTTTTTCTCTGAGCCTCTTCCTACGCCTCAGCCCCAGCAAGACCAAATTCATCCCACTTTGGTACTCTGGCAGGCCAGAGAACTGGAAAGTTCTCTGGAGAGAAGGGAGAATAAGCCAAGTATACAGCTAGATGTTTAGTGTTGACCCACTTAGGTCTGATGACAGCAGGACAAAATCCTTTTAACTTCTTAAACACCGATTAGAACATTTGGCCCTAAATACCATATCTCTTAGACCAATAGTCTCTGAACTCTTCCATTACACAACAAACTTGTACAGTACTAAATTTCCTATAACCCAATTAAATTCCAGTACTCAATGTATGCCAATACTGTGCGTGAGTAGGGTGTTTGTGTATGGAAGGGGATAGTTCCAGCAAAAAGAGCAGAAGGAATGATCCATGTTTTTAAATCAGTATTATTTATTCTAATAGTGTACTGGAAGGAAAGGAAACAAATGAGCAAAATGTGAGCCAAAAAGGAAACGGAAAGTTTTAAATTAGACTGGAATTTTCTAGTCCATCCTCACCAGCCCAAGAAAGAGAGCACGGTGGTATCAGGTGCACAGAATACATTGGTTCTGGCAGCCTGGATGTTGTAGATATTTGGAACACTGATTTCTGATGAGGGAACAGAGAGAAAAGGGAGTTCCTGACAGTAGTGCATAGGTATAGAAAAGAGAACAATATCAGAGTTGGTGAGAGCTTGGTTTTCAACGACCCATCAATAAGATCTGAAGGAAGGATAGTCACTGATGAGAAGAAGGGGTTCTATATTCTCATCCTGCCTCACCTGAATTTGCCTACCAGGCATTCATTCTCGTTTCTGGTATCAACACCTGAATTTTCTTTGGGAATCCACCTCTGCCTCATTGTGTGTGGGTTGGTGGGACTGCCAGTTTTAAGGGATACGGCTGTGCCCTAGCCAAGAAGTAAGTACATGGCATAGACTATAACTCTGAGCAGAGTGGAGTGATACACAGCTGGAAAACACATTGGTCTGGCTCATCACAATGGCAGTGCTCTCAAGAGGCTGCCCACAAGATTCTGCTCCATGGAACTCTCTTCTCCCGGAGTGTCTGATTCCCGTCCTGATTCCCGCTAGCATTTAAACCTTTTCTTCCAGTCATTTACTTTTTAATTTTTATGTGTTTGTTGTTTGGCTTTATTTGGCTAAAGTTGGTTTTCTATATTTGCAAACAAAGGATCCCAGGAAAAACATTCTAGACATTACCTAGTAGATTACTTAATGCAGTCATAGCTAGATAATGGATTCATTTTATTTTATTTTTTTTATAAATTACAGTATTTTTACATGCTACAAAACTTTGGAATTTGAGCAAAACTCTAATTTAATTTTCTTGTATCATGCCAACTTAAATGTAGAATTCAGACATAGTGTTAAGATTCTAAATAACACACCATGCCAGAGAAAGGCATAGGCAGGGTCCCAGGGATATGCTAAAAATAACCTAATCCAAGTATAGGATTTCTTTTGCTAATTGAGGGGTTGCCTAGAAAGGAGAAAGTAAAGTAAAGATAAAAATCACATAAGAAAATGCTAATAGTTAGCATACAATGACTTAAAGGATGTGAGAATAGGTATTTCAAACACACTTAGGTGTGATGATTGCGTTATGATTACATAAGAAAATATTCGTTTTATTTTTTGAGATATACTGTTTCATTGAGGGGTGAAATAACATAACATCAGGATTTTCTTTAAAAATATTCCAGCAATAAAAACAACATCATAGAAATCACGAAATCTGAAGCAAGTGTAGCAAATCTGAAGCAAACATGTTGATGGCTTCATGGGGAGTCCCTTATAGTAGTAACATTCTCTCCATTTTTGTGTATGTTTGGAAATTCCCAGAATGAAAAGTTAAAAATTATTGCAGAATTAAGAAGTACAAACTTCCAGCTATAACATAACTAAATTACGAGGATGAGATGTATAGCATAGGGAATATAGTCAGTAATATTGTATTATAATAACTCTGTATGGGGACAGATGGTAACTAGACATCATGGTGATCATTTCGTAATGTATAAAAATATTGAATCACTACGTTGTACACCTGAAACTAATATAATATTATGTGTCAGTTATAATTCAATAAAAAAGTAGAGTGAAACACCTTTAAGAATTTAATTCATCTGTGTATGTGTATTCTTGCACTGACATTTAGATCCTTTCATCATTTTTTAAAGCACCTTGGAAATTGTGTCTTTGGCAGTGGTTTTCATCCCATCTTTTGTAATTTACTGTCTCACGATTTATAAAAGATTTGCTTATCAGTGGTGACCTGCTGACAGTAAATTATTAAGCTCTTTTTTTTGAAACATACCCCCTCCTCTAACATGCCCATCTACACCCAAAGGAAAACCAAGTGGCAGGAATGCAAAACGAAAAAGCAAAAGCCTCTGCTTACCTAACTTGATCTTTGTGTTCAACTTTTTTAGATGCCAAAATAATATGCCACCAAAAGACATCTTACTAAATGTCCTTGGGGGGAGGAATAGGCAGGTGAATGGGAATGAAAAACAAAAGAGTCCTTTAGGGGGAAAACATTACTTTTCAAACATTCAAACCTATTGTAAAGATGTAAAGGTGCCAGATTACTAAACACTAATAGTCTTTGCTTTACCCTTTATTCTCAGGTATTTTTAAAAACCCAAAGCTAGCCTGGTAAAATCCTGTTTTATTTTTATTGCTTCTACTTTTTAATAGCAGCCAATCTTGGAGAACAGAGGTCACATAGAACAAAATGAGTCATTACCTAAACTATGAGAATGCTAGTATGAATAATTATTGTACATAAATTAGCCCGTGGCACTTCATTCTCTTGCTCGGGTATGGCTAATATAGTCTATCCTCTTGATTTTTGCAATGTTTACTACAATAATGAACAATTTGGTTAATCTGCCTGTAAAAATTGATTTTGTTTGTCCTCCAATATTTTGTACTAATAAGAATTTCCCTTTAAAACACAGCTGGTTCTGCCTCATCAACTTCAGACTTTCATTTTAGAGGGGATCTTCTAATTATAAAACCATCCGGTGACAGTCTGGACAAAAATGGCATTCTGGTTAATACCACAAAAGAATATGGATGCCTGAGTTTATACCAATGCATGTCCCCACCTAAAAATGGGGGAACCTGTAGAAATTGTGATATTATTTCATCTAAAACATTTGAAACAGTCTAACTACTTCAGAGAAACATATAGGTGCTAAGTATTCAGCGAGGAATATAATATCATCTGTTAAAAAAGTCAGATAGTTTTATGCAAGTTAATTTTCAGAAGCAAACAGATCTTGAAATGTTCTGATGATAGGCGACACCAATTGGCATTTTCTCAAACATTCTGCTAAAAGAAAAGAGGGAAGTTTGATAACATCAAGATCGGCTTCCCTTTTGTAAAGTTTTCTTAAATCATAACTTCTCTTCTATAGGAACAAAAGCAGCATGGCCCTATTTCAAAATGGGGACAAATAAACACTAAATAGAACTGAAAATGATTTCAGTGAGTCCTTTTCATATGGTTCTTCGGTATAATTGCATGAATGTTGTGTGGATTTGTTTGGAATTATTGAAAAAGCAACAAGAAAAAGAACAGAACTTTTTTTTTTTTCTGTTTGGTCTGTGAATTACGGGAAAGGTGATGTGTTAAAATATAAGAAATGTTATTAACCGTACTCTACTCATGGTAGAAGCAAACTGTAGCTAGTTTGTGTTTTATATCCCCCTCGTTTCAAAAAAAGATTTGAGGCAGGTATAAGATTTTAAAGCAAGGGCTTAATTACTGACAAAAGAGTCTCTGCAGTGCTTGAGAACCCATGAAAAGAGGATTTTCCCTGCCCCTTCTTTATGTGCCTTTGTAGCTCTCAAACTACAATGATTTTTGTAATGGTTCAATAGTAAAAACTGGCCTTCTGCTGTCAGGGGTACATCAGCAAATAATATAGATCAGTGATGTCTGCAAGGTATTTGATCTCTATGGGAGCTGTTCTTCCATCATTCATCTCCTCCACCAAAGCTGTCTGATTCATCCTTCCCATAGGTGCTGGTCCCAGGTGTGTGAGGGCAGCACCCAAAGCACACAGAGGAGCGAATCTCCATGTTTGAGCACTGCACACATCTGTGCAGTAATGAATTAGGAATATAAGGGACTAATCCCATAGAAATTTAGTTGGTGCATTTAAGGAGTGAATTTTAAGCGGTAAATACGAATAAGTAATCAATCCACTTCTGATGGTATTGAGTATGGGAACTCCATCCATCTGAGAGCCTGGAAGATGGACTGTTAATGATGTATGACCAGGTTGGAGAAAAAGAGGATCTAGAAATGAGAAGGACAAAGATATTTTTCCTAGATACAGTGGACTAAAGATTTCACTAATTCTTTAATTTAAGGGAGGATTGGAAAGCAGCACCAGAACTGAACTACATAAAAAACTTTTTTTTCTACCGTGCAACATACTGTTTGTGATCTTTATATATCCATTTGTTCTTAAATTATTTATTTAGTAAATTGTGCACTGTTCATTTTATTATTCTTTTGCTGCCGTTTTATGGTCCAAAATTTAAAAACTGTTTCTGCAGTTGTGAAAGAGAGATAGCTAAATCCAGTTGGGTTCTTCAGCATAGGCTACTCAATGATAGCACAGTTAACAATATTGGACCACTCAGCTCTTTAACTGTTAAAGGTTTACTTCTAGATCATAAGAATTTCTTGAGGGTCTAGTTGCTCACCAGACTAGCTCCCAAGGATCCAGGGGTGCTTCCTTCTTATAGCTACACCATCTGGAGTACGGGGTTTCTAGGGCCATGGGAAGAAGTATGCTCTTAAAAACTTTGACTAGAAGTGACAAATTTCATTTCTTTTCAAGCCCATTGGTCAGTACTAGTTATGTGGCCCCAACCCAGCTACACAGAAGAGTGGAATATATAAGACAGCCACACAATGGTTCATGAGCACCACTGTCCCTGCCGTATCTGATTACTACAAGTAAAATTTGGGCTGGGCTTCCCTGCTGGCGCAGTGGTTGAGAGTCCGCCTGCCGATGCAGGGGACAGGGGTTCGTGCCCCAGTCCGGGAAGATCCCACATGCCGCGGAGTGGCTGGGCCCGTGAGCCATGGCTGCTGGGCCTGCGCGTCCAGAGCCTGTGCTCCACAGCGGGAGAGACCACAACAGTGAGAGGCCCGCGTACCAAAAAAAAAAAAAAAAAAAATTTGTGCTGAGAATGTCTAGACAGAGTAAGTAATCCCTCTCCTAGAAGTTTATCTCAAACATTAATAAATATAAAATTATGGGGTGCTTGTTGAAAGGGCAGATTCCCAGGCCCGTGTGTCAAGTTTGGTTTAGTAGGGTTAAGGTAGAACTAGTGCCCTAATTAGGCTTATTCTACAAAGGTATGCATGCTGCATGGGGTACATGGAAAGATTCTGCATTGAGGTGTAATGTAAAAAATCTCTTTAGGGAACTAGAATGTAAATGAAATGAAACTAAAATTCAAAAATAAGTCATATGGGACAGTCAGTGTCTTTTTGAGTCACCCCTTCTATACCACAGGGGAGTCCAGTCTACCCTATGGTCCTAGGAAGTTGGACAAATATCCCACCAACCTCTCGTAAGTACAAATGCAGCACTGCCAAACCCTGTCTGTGAAGAATCATGTTAGATCAGGACCTTTGTTCAGACTCCTTACAGAAATCTCAGGTTTTCTTCTTTTGCCAATTGTTCTTGTACTTGACTTGGAGAAAATGTGTTAAAGGAAAACGTGTTTGCTTCTCCTCCAAGCTCTAAAATAGAGTCTTTCCATTCTTTCTTTTCTTCTCAGATTGTTACTGAGGCTTCATGCTCATCAGTTTTTATTCTTTGGAGAGAAAACTAGAAGAAAAAAATTAGGTGATAATATGGGTAATTTTAAGTGTAGGCATGTACGAAAACTTCTTGAAAATCAGGTTGCGGTATGCATTCTTATTTTAGATTTGCCCCTGTTAACATCTTCTCAATAAGCAGGTGCATAAACTTCCCCAATCTGTCACTGTTGTTTATTTAGCGTGTATGCTTCAAAATCTACTGATGGATGATACCCAACCAGCTTGAAGCTTGACTTTCAGAAACCAGAGCCTTGAAGTTTTGAGACTTTCTTAAAGTGTAGTCCAACGAGTTTTTTAGAATAGGAGCACATCTCTCAAAGATACCGTATCACATTTGTATGCTAATTTTAGTTCAACAAATAGGAAAAATAATTATGAGTAATAGCTCTCAGCTTTCAGATAATTCTTTTCATGTTCAAAGTGCTTGACAAACATTAATTAAATCACTGGCAGTCAAATTAGATAAATATGTTCTCTGTATGTGCATAACTATACCTTCCATGCACACAGTCTTCTAAATCACATCACTGCAGATCAAATATTTTTTTGCCATCTGAACTTGATTGGCTGACACTGATTCCGAGCAACAGATAATTACTGGAAGGGCTAATCATGAGGAGAGATTATGTAAGCTTTCTTTGTTTTTTAAACAAAAACATGAATTTATCCTTGATAAAAGGTACAGGATGAACCACAGCATAAAATGTTTCTGTCTCCAGGCCAGAAGGTAACAATGATAAAGCAAATTCCCTTGCATTATAGTGTTGGAATAGCTAAGCCCTAATTTAAAGAGATCATGTCATCAACGGAGAGTACATTTTATGCTTCCTGGGCTACTGATGTTTGTGGCCTCTTTAGCACCAAAAATGAGAAGGCTTTGCAGGCTAAATATGGTGTTGATTTCAGCAATACGGTAAATAATTGTTCATTAATACTAGGAATCCTTGGTGACTACTGACTTGAGAAGCATTTGGGCCAGCAAATTAAACATAATATATTTCATGATGATTTTTAGAAAAACTTAGTTATTTTTCCTTCATTGAATTTAATGAAGCTTTCCAGACCATCCCAAGGAATTAACTGCTCCCAATAGACCCCCCAAACGAAGTACATTCCAAGTAAAAAAGAGTGCTAATAGCATTCCATCCTTCAATAACACCTAACAAATTAACACACTCTACCTATCTACATCAGACAATTGAGAGAAGCCATGTATGTGCATGTGTAGACAAAACTTAGCCTGAGTCAGGCTTGGTTTCCTCGGATGCTAAAGCTGCAGAGCTACAAATGGAGGGGGCTTGACTTTCTCCTTCCACTCCATCTGCCAAAAACTAGCCTAGTCTGTTTCCAGGGAAGAAGGGTACTTGTTAATTGTCTCACAAGTTGCTGAGCAAAAGAACATCTAGTTCAACCAAATTGTCTTTTGGAAGGACTTTGCAAAACTATCCGTTGGAGTCATGGTAGCTGTTCATGTGGATCTCACAGAATGGTATTTGTTTCTCTTTTATAGAAGTGCTAACTTGTATTCCTCTAAACCTGAAATATGAGAGGTTCCTCTTCCTTACTAATGAAAACCTGGAGTTCAGTGAGGTTATGTGATGTGTTCAAGGTAATATCCACAGCCCACATGGTTTGGATCTGACAGTTGACAGCAATAGAATCATAATTGACATGGTACTACATCTGCCTTAGTGTTTCTACAGTTAGACTCTTGCCATATCCCAGGAGTAAGAGTGAACTAAAAAAAAAATTCAATTTATTAAACTAAAAACAAAAACAATTCTCCCTCTTCTCCCACCCTCAATCCCCACTTTTGGCAACCACCAATCTGTTCTCTGTATCTATTAGCTTGTTTAAATACATATATTTCTTTGGATAAATGCCCAAAAGTGGTATTGCTGGATCATATAATATTTCTATTTTTAGTTTTTTGAGGAACCTCCATACTGTTTTCCATGGTGGCTGCACCAGTTTACATTCCCACCAACAGTGCACAAGCATTCCCTTTTCTCTACATCCTCACCAACACTTGTTATTTCTAGTCTTTTTGATAATAGCCATTCTGACAGGTGTGAAGTGATAGCTCATTGTAGTTTTGATTTGCATTTCTCTGATGGTTAATGATGTATAGCATCTTTTCATGTACCTCTTGGCCATCTGCGTGCTTCTTTGGAAAGCTGTCTATTCAAACCTTCTGCCCATTTTTTAATCAAATTATTTTTTGCTACTCAGTTGTATGAGAAAATATTCACAAAATTTTCTTCCATTCAGTAGGTTGCCTTTTTGTTCTGTTGATGATTTCCTTTGCTGTGCAGAAGCTCTTTAGAAGCTCTTGATGTAGTTCGACTTGTTTAGTTTTGCTTCTGTTGCATTTGCTTTTGGTGTCAAATTCATAAAATCATTGCCAAGACCTATGTCAAGAAGATTACTGCTTATGTTTTTTCTGAGGAGTTTCATGGCTTCAGGTCTTACATTCAAGTCTTTAATCCATTTGAGTTAATTTTTATATATGGTACAAGATAATGGTCCAGTTTTCCTAACACCATTTATTGAAGAGACTATCCTTTCCCCATTGTATATTCTTGGCTCCTTTGTCATAAATTAACTGACCATACATGCATGGGTTTATTTCTGGGTTCCCTCTTCTCTTCCACTGATCTATGTGTTTGTTTTTATGCCAATACCACACAGTTTCAATTACTATACCTTTGTAATACAGTTTGAAATCAGGGACTAATGATGCCTCCAGCTTTGTTCTTATTTCTCAAGGTTACTTTGCCTATCCAAGGTCTTTTATATTCCACACAAATTTTAGCACTGTTTGTTTTATTTCTGTGAAAAATGCCATTGGTGTTTCAAGTGTACTCTAATTACATTTAGAGCAGGGAGTCATTGGTGTGACTGATTTTGAGCCCAGAAAGACATATAAGATATGTCTCTATTGTATAAGTTTGTTCTCCCTTCAGTATAGAGACAAAAAATTAGACCTGACTCGGAATGTTTAAATGGGTTTAATATTTTAATAATTCCCAAATGTAAATGGTCTTAAAAGGTAAATAAAATGAGCAAATGCTCTGTACATTTTGAGCTATACTGATTCTTACAGTCAAAGTTTACTGTCTCAATTTCCTCACTTCTCACCACCCCATCCTATGGGAACTCTTCCCTTGGAGGTTACACGTGACATTTTTCTTGTTAATTATACTAGCTCTGACTTAATGTCTGTTCTCCTTGACCTTTTTGCTGCATTTGACACTGTGGACTCTCCCCACCCAACACCGCCTACCACCCCTCATAAATACTCATTACTTGATCTCCTTGACATTTTTGTCTTCCCTGCTGACCTTGCCACCAGCCTTGTCTACCTCACATCACCTCCTGCCCAGATTACCACCCAGGCTTCCATCTGGTCTTACAGGTTCTAATCTCCCCTCCTCTAATCCAGAATGCCACAGCGACTAATCTTCCAAATATCTGTACTTTAACCTGACCTCAAAATCCCTTCTTACCTACAAGAACTTGCTTACCTTTCCAGTTTCATCTCCCTCACTTTCCTCCTGGCTCTTTATACTCCAGAAACACTTGGTCTTTTTTAGTCTCAAGGACACTAAGCTTGACCCCTCCTTAGGGCTCTGCAATAGCTAACTCTGTCTGAACTGCCCTTCCCCAGACCATGCCAAGACTGCTTGTTTCTTTCATTCAAGCCATTGTTTAAATGTTCCTCAGAAACATCTTACCTATTTTCCATACACTTATATTGACATCTCACATTTTATTTTCTTTGGAACAATTATTACTGTTTGATAATTGTGTATTTATTTGGTCCTCTCTGTCTCTCCTAAATGGAATGGAAGCTCCATGAGAGCAGGAACTTTTTATTTTACTGCTTTACCTCCAGAACTTAGAACATGCTTAAAGGTTAATGAAAATTTGTTAAATGATGAACAGTATCCATCATATCATTTCCAATTCATTCAACTCTGTTTCCCACTATTTCTATATACGCACACTTTACAGTCCACCCAGGTTGTTCTCACTATCCATGGAATGTATTCCCTGTTGTGTCAAGTGTGTTGACATTTTTTCTCCAACCAGATTATAAGCTTATGAAAGGTAGAGGCCCTTTTATACTTTTCCAGCCCTCCAGGCCTAGCAGAGTGCCGAACGGCATTTGGTATGTATTTAACACTTATTGATTTATTTCCAGCTGTAACATTATATACTGCACTACCGAGCACTTTTACATCAGTGGGGCTGAAACGGAAGTAAAAATAGGTCGACCATAAAACACCAGCAAAGAGCCCATGACAGAGTAAGAGATTTTTTTCTTAACTTCTAATTTGATTTGAGCAGCAAACTAAAGTTTTCTGGAATGAGGATGTGATGAATAGGAAGGTATACCTTGGGAAGTTTTGTGCTTCCTTCTCTAGCAATTGAGAGCCTGTACCACTGAGGGCCAACCATCTTCCAACTCTAAGGTGCTAAGGTCTATGTATACTGTTGTTGACTTGCCACAAACTTAAAGTCATCTTGGACTGCTTACTGATCTTTGATCCCTTACATATATCCACTAAACCCAAGTCATTTCCTTAGTGGCATTTATGTCTACCATTTCTTTTAAAATCCCACTTGCTACTTCAGAACCTGACAAGGTTATAGTCTCCTGTCTCATCTTCACCCCCTCCCCCTGCCAAATTCAAAATGATCTTCCATTAGATTAAATCTAAATTTGTCAGGCTCAAATTCAGGTCTTCTACCGTATCGTTTCAGCTTTGTTTTCTATTGTTTCTAAGTGAACCTTCTGTTTTAATTCATCTGATCTCGTACCTTTTCCCCATTGTTAGCTTGCTCATTTTTTTCCCAATGCCTTTGTTCAAGCAATTTCCTTTACCTTTTCCCTATAAACAAATCCAAATTCTACATTTCCTTTGTTGTCCTTTAAGAAAACTTCCCTTGGGACTTCCCTGGTGGTGCAGTGGTTAAGAATCCGCCTGCCAATTCAGGAGACATGGGTTCAAGCCCTGGTCTGCGAAGATCCCACATGCCGTGGAGGAACTAAGCCCGTGCTCCATGAATACTGAAGCCCGTGCACCTAGAGCCCATGCTCCACAACAAGAGAGGCCACCACAATCAGAAGCCCACGCACCGCAACAAAGAGTAGCCCCGGCCCACTGCAGTTAGAGAAAGCCTGCGCAGTAACAAAGACCCAACAAAGCCAAAAATAAATAAATAAAATAAATTAAAAAAAAAAGCTTCCCTTAATCTACATGGTTAATTTCCAATTTAAAATATGAATTTTATAATTGAATCCTTTTTTACTAATGGTGAATTGTTGATCATTTTATGTTTCATATTTTACACCCCCCCACCCCCCCAAGTAATGTTGTAATTTTCTTGGCAATAGGGACTTCATAATTCTTACAATCATGCACAGCTCTTGGCACCTCCAAGGATGAATGTGTTTGGTTGGGACATGACTCCAGAGGCCTGGTCAGAATTGCCTGGAATAAAGGTGAACCCTGACCAGGTGAGATGGAGCTTGGGCAAAAGGAATTCTTAAAACCAGTGGATACCTTCCTAATTAATGCCAAGTATGATTTCATACATCACTCAGACCATGTAGGCGAAACGGCAGAGCTAAAGACCTCTGATGCTGAATAGCTTTATATAACTGGTAACTATAAGCCAGATGCTGGCAGCTATGTGAGACAGAAGATCTGAGTTTGAATTCTGGCTTTGTTTCCAATTAATCTGGGCAATACTCAGTAAGCGATTTACTTTCTCTGGGTGTCAGTTCTTCAACAGTAAAATGAAAAGATTAGACTCCAGATGATATTAAGGACTAGATAAGTTAATTAAAAATTGTATGAGTCATACCTCAATGAAGATCCTGTGTGCCGCAACAAAGACAGGACGCAGCCAAAAAAATAAGGAAAGTAAATAAATATTAAAAAAAAAAGTTGTATGACTATTTCCATAGCAGTGAAATGGCAGCCATAGCCTTTGGAGTTCTTATACTTATTCCATGGGATAGGATTTACTAGTCTTGTGTGTTGTTAGGAACACTCACTTTCAGCTTTTGGCATTTATACTTTTCTGTTTCCCAATTTGTGTTAAAGTGTATGGACAGATGATTGATAAGGTTTTCACATGCTTATAATGCTGTTGTTCAGTTCAACAATGGTTTTAAACTTTGAGGGTCTTCATAAAGCCCGAATTTTGTTTAGAATGGAAGATAGTTTTAATTCTTCAATTTAAGGATAATATGTTTACTCACATAATTTAAAGCAACTTGTGGATGTAACTTTAAAGGCCTAATCAGTTTCCCTTATTTTGGTATGTCTCTCAACTCATTTCCACATCACAACCTAACTCTTCCAAGTTGCAGTTTTAAAAATGAAGTTTACCAGACTTCTAGTTACATTTGCATCTTCTGCCTTCTTCTGACTCATTTAACCCACAAGCTCCTTCCAAATACAAAATCCTTTGATTCGGAATCACAGAAATTTAAATGTGGAAGAAACAAATTCCTCCTTTTACAGGTAATTAAACGAGAGACCTAAAAGATCCTGGTGCTCTTTCTACAGACTATGAATTTTATAAATAAAAGAACTGAATTGAGATTAGGTTGCAGGGAAAAACAGGCAAAATTTGTGGACTGTAAGACCCAATAGAAATTGTGTTAATTGACATTTTATCGCAGAGAAAGTATGGATGGGAACGATGAAAGTCAAAGATTGTCACCACTGCTATCGCTCTGCTTTGTGATTTTTAACTACTTGGGTGACTCTTGAGGCGATTGGGGCTGCGCACATACCATTAACTCCCAAACTGCATATGAACTATTTGGAGTAGTGAGAACAGAAAGGACGCTCAAAATGTAGGTAAAGGAAGGAACGAGCCTGTCCAGAGGGTTCTGAGGGGACCAGGGGGAGGGAAATTAGGACGCGTTGGCCAAGCAGGTGCCTAGGAGGTGCGAGCTGCGCCTCAGGTAGCAGTGGCAGGGAAGAAGCCGGGTACGTGGCTCCAGCAGGCCAGGGAGGGGAACGGAGACCGGGGAGAGAAGAGACCGGCGGGAAAACTGCAGGAGGAAACCGAGGCTGACCTAGTGAGCAGCGAAGACCTTCTAGAAGGAAGGAGAAGGCACCAATGCAAGCTTACAACCAGACTAGGGATTAGGGAAAGAGTATAAACAAGCTTAAGGGTAAGACGCGGTGGCTGACTAGAGATGAGAAAGGGCGCGCGGGGAGGTGGGAGACGAAGTGAGGTCCTAGGGCAGTGGGCAGGTGAGGAGAGACTCGGGGGTTGTGAGCGGAGGTCTCGCGGCTCGCGAAGGCGGGAGCGTCTGCTGAGTCAGAGACCCGCAACAACCTGGCCGCGCAGGGGGCGGAGTGGTGAGCGCGTGGGCGTGCCGGGAGGCGGGGCCTACGCCTGACGCGTCCCGAGGCCGCTGCGGCCGCGGGCCGGGCGGGGCGGCGGCGGCGGCGGCGGCCGCGGGGGAGGGGCACGGCGTCAGCGCGTCGCCGGCTGGGCCGCGTTGGTGGCCAGGAGGGAGAGACTAGGAGGAGGAGGAGGAGGCGGTGAGTAGGCTCCGGGCTGGGGAGCCGCGCGGGCCGGCGGGGAGGCGGGGAGCGCGGCCCCTCCCCTCCTTGGCGCCCGCCTCGCGGGGCCGCGCGGCTTGGAGTTCCCAGAGGGGCTGCGGCGGCGGCGGCGGCGGCGGCGGCGGCGCGGGGAGCCGGGGGGCGGAGCTGAGGGCCGCGCCGGCGGCGCGCTTCCCGGACGCACGCGCTGCGTTCGCGGCGCCGCCGTCCGCCCCGCGCCCTGAGCTGGGCACCCCGGCTGCTGTGTCTCATTCCTGATACGCGCTGGCCATTTTCTGACCTTCTTTTCTTGGGTTCTGCGCGCCTTGCGGGCCGGCTTCCCGCAGCCAGCGCGCCGCAGCCGCCTCGTCGCGCGGCCGGTGAGGGTGGCTGGGGGCGCGTCGCCTTCTCGCGGGGAGGAGGTGGGGCCGGGCTCCCGGCCTTGGCCCGAGGAGCGGAGGGGCCGCCTTGCCGACCACGAGACTGCCGGGCCAGTGGTCCCTCGCGCCGCGCGCCGCCAGGTCTTCCTGAAGGACCCTTTGCGCCTGGCCCCATTATCGCCCTAACTCTCCTGACCTCAGCAGCCCCTTAGCGGAGGCTAAAGACCTCGCTCACTCTGCGCTCTCCCCGCCCCCTTCCCTCCTCTGAAGATCCCGCATATACTTATTTTAATCGGGACCCAGGCAGTCTGTTCGGGCGGGGGAAAGGTTCTCTGAATTTGTCCTGTAAATCCAGCCGTGTACCCAGCAGCGAGGTTGCAGTACTACGTTAATTTAACCTTTAGTCTAGAGGGAGTTCCTTTTTTTTTTTTTTGGTCTCTCCTCTCTGGCAAAGGCAACTTCTAGAGTTTTCTGAGAACTGTACTGCATTACATTGTCTTTGAGATAATTCTTAAGTTAGCGCTTGGAGGCAGTGTGATGGGAGGTTCAAAGAGAAGGCTTTACACTTTTTCCTCCACCTGTATCACAGTTTGAAATGGAAAACGTGCGTTGACGGTGATTTTCCACACCAGGTGGGTTGCAGAATGCAGCCCCCGTGAGCCGTGGCTCTCCTTGGTTATTGGGTGCTACCCCTGAAGTTGATTTTAAAGTTCAACAGAATGGTCAGGTAAAGGAGCTGTTGAAAAGAAATCCAGTATAATTCAATAGAGCCATTTTATTGGATTCTATTAACCTGTTTAACCTTAAGCTAGAACATGGCAGGAGTTTCATGTAGGAGCCCACGTACCAAGTGCAATATTGAATTTTAATTAGTGCATTCCAGGTTTGATGTGGAATAGATTCACATTTCTCACTGCCTTTCATTATATATTTTCCTTAGGATCTTGTATTTAAGAAACAGTTTTAGTATTGGGGGGTGGGAAGAGTACCCTTTGAATCATGAAAGTTTCTTTGATGAACTTGAAAACTGGGTAGGTAAAATGTGAACCGTGATACTGAGATAAGGTAGGAAACTGAATTTTATAGCATTACCAATTTGAGAAGTTAAGAAGGCTTTTTTACTCCTGTTTTGAAACCGTGTTGACAACTTAATCTGAAAGACTGCAGAAGTACAGAATTTTCTGTTTGTGAGGAAATTCAGCAGTTAACTATTAATTATTATTAATAATTAATTTATTGCAACCCTATAATTTTGCAGAGTAAAAGTAATCCAAGTTTCCTGAAGAGATTTAACATGAACTGAATAGAACTAGTTGACTTAATCGAACACCTAGGTAGATCATTCATACCTCCCCAATGGATATTTTTGTACCAAAATTTGTTTTGATTTTGATGTCTTAAAAACAAAAAGCCAAGTTATTACTAACGTTGAATTTTTTCCCGGTGTTTTGAGTATATGCCTTTGTTTGTGATTTGGAGTCATTAGATCAAATGATACAGATTATATTTAGGCAATCTTTACATTTCATCAATTGAAACAGTACTTTCCAGTTTGTTTGAATTTAGTAACTATTTTCACTTCGAGAATGTTTATTCATATTCTTGATTCAGATAGGCTGTGTCAATTCCAGCAGGTTGGCATTGCAAGAGTCCTAGGGTTATGGTGTATGTAACCTTGATATTAATTAGGAAGAAAGGTCCTGTAACACATGGAGTCATCGAATTCCAGCATCCTCAGCTCCCTTTTGATAGTGGTCCTCAATGCAGAAGTCCCCAGGTCCTTGCTGGGGTAGGGTGAATTCTTTGCATCTCCCACTCCAGTGTTTACTGCAGGTGTTTAGTAGATACTTTTTGGCTTGTGTGCATTTTCCCTGGTGTGGCTTCATGTAAGGTGGGCTGTGTTTTATTCATCTTTGTATGCTTCATGTCAAGCGAAGTGTACTTTGTAATGCTTGTGGTTTTGTTGGGCTTAATCAAATTTAAGAAGGTAGCAGAGTGCTTGGAAGTCATGAATCATGATATTATAAACTTGAAATACCTCATTTCCATTTTTGTGTTGAATAGATACTCTGTTAGGCTGAATTCCAATATTGAAAGAAGTAACAGGTATCTAATATTTTAGATAAATTGAGGCAAGAGGTTAACATTGAGAATTTTGTTCTTTAATGTACATTACCCACTGTGAAATTGGAAAAGGACACCATTATTTAAATTTTTTGATAGGACACCTCAGTTGAGCTAAAATAATACAAATTTTCCACTGGAGCAAAGTTTGAGAATTGTGAATTGAATGACCCTAATTGTTACTGTACGCCACGTTTTAAGGCCTTGGTTTCACTTTATAAAGATATATTTTTCAGTACATAGACTTCTGGAAGCAGCATGACTTACGGAGTTCAGACTCCTGTGGTAAAAAGCTGTCTTGAAATGATATTTTACACAGTTTCTGGCTGATGCCTTGTGCTTCATGGTGGTGATAATGAAAACAAACAAACAAACCCCAAACCAAACAAACCTTACTGTATTTTCTTTTTCCCTTAGGCTTATATTCTTTCTTTAATAGATTATTATAGTGTGCTTTGTTTATTAAAAAAAAATTACTGAGGAAATTTTTCAAGCATTTCTTTTGGAAAGTACCACCACTCCACCCTTTGAATAGCCTTGGCAAGTAATGTTTGGGCAAATGCAGGGCCATTTCCATAGTGTGATTCCTATTTGAGTATGTTGAGTTATATGAATAATAGTTTTCATAGGGACATCATCTTTGGACTACATGCATTTTTTTTTCCCCTCATGACACTATTACTGAAAACAATTGTACAGTACAGTATGATAGTGCTTAATTTGTAGGGGGCAAATAATTTCATATCTATCATTGCTGGTTCCTGTGTCAGTCCCAGGCTACCTGGCCCACCCACTGCCTGTTCTGTCTTTTCCACCCACTTCTTGAATTGATTTTTAAGACTGAAAATACCTTAAGATCCCCAGCCTCTTCAGGAGGTGGGATCTGGAATTATTCTGGTGCCCTCGGCATCCATTGCTCACAGAGGTTTGGTGTCTTACTATATCCTTGGCATGTACTCACTTTGACTGAGTTTCAAAATGAGATTCTCATTTTGAAAAATGCTTTCACTCATCAGGAGTTTTGAAATATATGGCATAAACATTTTAGGGAAGTATGTGTGAAGCATCTAGAATATATTAATATAGATTTAGATGGAATTAGTTTATAGAATCAGACAATTGATAAGAATTAGTGAGACTGTCTAGTCGTTTTCTCCCACACTTGAAGGTCACACTTAAGTCATTTAAACTCAAGATTACAATTTTTTTGAGTACTTATTTTTAAAAGTGAAGCAGTTCTGCAGTATTTCCTTAGCATAAAATAATCCATAGAGTTGATATATTTCTTTTATTATTCCTTTTTGTATTCCAAATCCCTTGTGGACCTGGAACCTTGTCTTGAGCCTGCTCCAGAGCTCTTCCTCTCCTCGCCATCCTCTCTTCCTTCAGGGAACTTGGACCTGGTCTTGTCCATGGTGGACGGTTGGGGTCCTATTTCAACTGGGGCAGAACTAGCAGAGTCAAGATACCTTGATACTGCTTCTCAGACTCACACTCACTGGATTGACTTCTTAGGTACTGAGGACAGGACAGCTGAGAGCTGGGCTCTTTGGCTGTTATAATTTCAGCTTTTCTTGAGGGTCAACTTTCATTTGCATCTGACGCTAGGACACCCTGGTCATCCAGTCATTATGTAGATCCCCTTCCTGACTACCCTGCTCTTGGTTCTCTGCCTTTGTAGCTGAGTTACTTACTGGGTGATTTCTATCCAGTTTCAGTGGTAACTAATTATTTTCAGGTGTTTGATTTTCTAACCAGGTTTTCTCTCAGTTTTGAGCTTTCATTTGACCAAGTATCTGTTATACTTTCCCATAGCACATTTGTTCGTTATCTGTCTTTCTTTCTAGACTGTGTGTACCCAGAGTGTTGGGACCGAATTTGTGCTGTTCCTGTTGGTGTCCTCAGCACTTAGTACAGTACCTGGCACATAACAGGTGATAAATAAATATTGATTGGATATAATCAATAGTATGTTATCAGTATGGGAAACCAATTTTCATATAGAAATTGAGAATTCATACAAGAAGTTCAGACATTTCATTGCCATCATAAGTACTAGGGAGTCTGTATATTTTAAATTACAAGCATATCCACATACAAAATAGCATCATTAGTCATCTTGCAGGGAGTTTATTTAAGAAGAAAATGTATATAATTTTCACCATGTATTGTTAGGTGTTGCACATTTCTGTTTTTCTGGAGTTTGATTAAATGTATATTATTTTATATTTCTTACAAATAGAAGTTTTATGGCACTATAAAGAAGTGAATTTAATGGCCCTATTTTTTTTTTTTTTGCGGTACGCGGGCCCCTCACTGTTGCGGCCTCTCCCGTTGCGGAGCACAGGCTTTGGACGCGCAGGCTCAGCGGCCATGGCTCACGGGCCCAGCCGCTCCGCGGCATGTGAGATCTTCCCGGACCGGGGCACAAACCCGTGTCCCCTGCATGGACAGGCGGACTCTCAATCACTGCGCCACCAGGGAAGCCCTAATGGCCCTATTTTTGTGCATTAGTAATTATATACTAAAGAGTAAATTCTCATTAAGAGGCCCTTAAATGCCTGCTCATAAAAAAAGAGAGACCTCTTTGATTTTGTTCTCCATACAATCCCAGTTATTGTATTGAAGCAAGTCATCAAACTCTTTAGTAGTCTAAACCTTTAATTTGGTTTCAGAACAGTAGTCATGTATTGAATACCCAAATTACCATGTCTTTAACAAGTAATGCAGACACTTATTAAAAAAGTAATGACCATAACTTTTCGTGTAGAATTTCTTGTGCTAATTTTTTAAAGAGGACTGTTGAACTGCATTCCCCATGAAGGCCAAAATCTCATACTTTAAAGGATAGTGGAGTATACATTTATGTGTAGAGAGGAGGGGGTGGTAATTTTTGTAGTGGAATTTTTAAGTGGATAGTTTACTAATTATGTTGAGGTAAACACTTTACAACTCTAAGAGGAAAACTTCAATTATCTGAATGAGATGAGGTATGTGAAATTAATTCAGATAAGTGGGGGAATCCTTAGTGTAAATGGTGCATGTCAAGGGCCATGACCTCAATCTTGATTTTTATTTTTTCTATGTATCTGTCAGCTGGTTTTACCTTACTAGATTCTGATTCTTTTTGATCATGCTGGGAATCATTGATGGAGGAGGTAAAGTTTGCTCTATAATTTTTTTTTTCTTTTGCCACAGAGGGAATCCAGAATATCGTATTCTGTGACAAGTATAATTGCTCATCTCTCGCCTGTACTGCCTGCCCTTTTAGGAGGTACACCACAGCCTCGCATTTTGTCACCTTCCTGTCAAACGTCAAATGTGTTTGGGGACTCCTTGAGAATACACTTGATTTGAAATTAAAGCCACACTCCTCTGTCCACTCTCAAGATGTTTTCCTGCAAGTTGTTGCAACAAGTTGTGGAGGGTGAATTGAGCTGGATAAAACCTTGATTCTTTTCCTGTCCCCCTTGGGCTTTAATATTTAAGCAGCAGTTTGCACTGTAAGCCCTTGAAATAGAAACAAGCATTGGGGCATAACCCCTGACCTTTGCAAATCCTAACTTGAAATGAAAATTTTTGTGATTGATTAGAGTGTTTTAGGAAAATGATTTCTGCTGCCATTTACTAAGGTTTGCAGCATTCCTGGGCTCCTGGCATCTGAAAGTTATTGTGCAATCTGTAGATAGTCTGTGTAGCTGTGGTGACATTTTCCTCTAGGCTTTGGTTTTTTTGGTATGTTTTGTTTAAACAGAGGTAAGCTCATCTTAGCAGCAGAGGTGTGTGCTATCTGACACCTCTGTAAGTGAATTTTACTTCTTTCTTCAGCATTACCTATAGATGCTTTACTTAAACCACCTCAGAACATGGCTCTTTATTTTCAGCATCACCAGCTTCCTTTTCACCTCTTGGTCTTTGAGATACAAGACGGTTCATATCATGATTGCCTTGGGTAGAGTGGATATGATATCAGCAAGCTCTGTATACAGACCTTGTGAGCAATTTCTAGTTCATTGCCTGAGACCTTCTTAAATACATGCAGGCAATATGATTGAAGAGTTTAGGCCTCAGGGTCAGTCCAAACTGATTTTGACTCTGTACCATTTATGAACAGCATGTCTTTGGGGGAAGTTAGTTACTTCTCTGGGTTTCAGTTTCCTCATATGTAATATAGGAATAATATCAGCTTAGTGTATTGAGTTTTTTTTTAAAGAGTAATCTTAGCTGTATTGATTTGTTGTCATGTGCAGATAAGTGTTCAATAATGTGAATTAATGAACTATCTGGATCATACACGATTTTAAAAAAAAGTAGATTTTGTTCCATTTGATAACAGAGATAGTCAAGTAAGCAAGAATTATTCCAAATAGAGGTCTTGCACAGTTGACTTTGTTTTTCTTTTATTCCTATAACTGCTTTGCTATTATATGTTTTATTTATTTATTTTTATGTCTTTATTTTTTATTATTTTTTATTGGGGTAGAGTTGTTTTACAATGTTGTGTTAGTTTCTACTGTACCAAAAAGTGAAGTAGAGTTCCCTGTGCTATACAGCAGGTTCTTATTAGTTATCTATTTTATATATATTAGTGTATATACGTCAATCCCAATCTACCAATTCATAACCGCCCCCCTCCCTGGCCTTCCCCCTCTTATTTGTTCTGTACATCTGTGTTTCTATTTCTGCCTTGCAAACCGGTTTATCTATACCATTTTTCTAGATTCCACATGTATGCGCTAATATACGATATTTGTTTTTCTCTTTCTCTTTTGAAAGTACATAAGACTTTTGCAACAATCTATTTATATACAAAGGATATACCGATATGTGGGATAGGGAAGCAGAATGTGGAGTGTACTTGCTGGAGTAAGACAGACTTGGATTTGAATATAGATCTAACATTTGAGTAACCTTGGGCAGGGTTCTTTACTTTTTTGATTAAAACTTTTCATCTGTAAAATGGGTATTAAAGTTTAAAGAGTTAAAAAGGGAAAAAAGGATAATAAAAAGATTGTTAAGACTTAAGAGATCAGGTACGTAAAATATTGAGTAAAGCTGGAATCCATAAATACTGATAATTTTTATTATGACTGGAAAAGTGGCTTTACTTCTCTGAAGTAAAGAAGCTTCCTCATCTGTAACATGAATATGTGGGAAAATTAATAGAGTTATTATGAGTATTAAATGAGATAATACATGTAAGAACTCATTAAATGTTAATTGCTGGGCTTCCCTGGTGGCGCAGTGGTTGCGAGTCCGCCTGCCGATGCAGGGGACGCGGGTTTGTGCCACGGTCCGGGAAGATCCCACATGCCGTGGAGCGGCTAGGCCCGTGAGCCATGGCTGCTGAGCCTGTGCGTCTGGAGCCTATGCTTTGCAACGGGAGAGGCCACAACAGTAAGAGGCCTGCATACCGCAAAAAAAAAAAAAAAAAGAGTTAATTGCTACTGTTATTTATATTATTATTAATTCAGTTTCAGAACAAATTGGACCAATTTTGAGTCAAAATGAAAGAATTCATACAGATACTTAATATATTTTTTATGTTGGGGGATATTTACTATGGATTTGGGGATGGCAAGTTATCATTCATTAGCTTTCAGTGTTTCCTTAAGACAGCAGTAGTTCTGAAGTTGTGATATACAGGCCTTTTGGGGTCACTGAGACCCTTTCAGGGCGTCCATTAGGTTAAAACTATTTTTATAGTAATACTGTTTGCCTTTTCCACTGTTTTTACATTTGCCTTGCTGATACTAAAGGAATAGTGGGTAAAACTGTGGGTATCTTAGTAGATATTAAATGGCAGTGGCACCAGGGTGTACTAGTAATCATTGTATTCTTCACTACCACGCATTCACTGTTAAAAAAAAAAACAAACAAAAACTCAAAAAGCCAGTTTTACTTGAGTGTCCTTAATGAAGCAGTAAAAATTATTAGTTTTATTAAATCTTGATCCTTGAATGCATTGTTTTAATATTCTATGTGATGAGGTAGGAAATATGCAGAAGGCACTTCTGCTACATATCCAGAGTACATTGTTTGTCTCAAGGAAAACCCTTACGTGTTCTTTTGAGTTGTGAGCTGAGCTAGCCGTATTTTGCATGAAACATCATTTTTACTTGAAAGAATGACTACCAGACAAACTAGGATTATTTAGACTTAGGTATTTGGCAGTGATATTCTTGAAAACGAACACAGTGAGACTTGTCACTTCATGGCAAAACAATAGACAATATTTGTTGCTGATGATAAAATTTGAGCTTGCTAGTGAAAATTAAAATTTTGGAAAACCTAAGTCAACTGCTGTGCTCTTGTCAGCTTCCCAGAACTTAAAGAGTTTTCTGATGGGATGGGTGGTGATATTATGAATGTGAGTTTTTGCTATGGTATTAATTATGTCAAGATTTTCAATATTTATATAACTCAATGAATGAATATTTTCAAAGTGATCAGTGTTACAAAATTATGGTAAAAGGCCCTTATAGAAAGCAAGTAACAGAATACAAAAAGCTTATGTGATATTAGATTTCATATTACAGCTAACCGAAAACTCCTACTTGTCAAGTTTTGGTGTAGTATCAAAGAAGAACATCCACAGTTATCTGAAAATGATATTAATATTAACATATACTTTCTTTCTTCTCACTGCATATATGTGTGGGGCTATTTTTTTTCATGTAGTTCAATCAAAACAATGTATCACAACAAATTGAAGGTAGAAGCAGATATGAGAATCCAGCTGTCATCTATTAAGTTAGACATGAAAGAAATTTGCAAAAGTTGTAAAACAGTATTATTTTTATCACTAAGCTTTTTTTGTATAATTAATTTTTCATAAAATATATTCTCATACTAAATGTCATTAAAAATTTTAAATGAATCAGGAAAGCAGAACATATTTTGTCACAAAACTGGAACTTAATCATTGTCTTGCACATTCTAGAAATGGAAACTATTCTATTTCATTCAACAAATACTTGCAGAGTGTATGTGAATAAGCAGTTTCCACGTGCAGGAACTCAGTGTAGGTAGGGAGATAGATGTCTTCATTTTCAGATACTAACAATTCACTGAAACAAGTGCTTTAATAAACATCTGTTCAAAGTTGCATATTTTTTTCACCAAAAAAAGATAGCAAACTAAATGCCATTTTATAACCTGAGTTTTTCCCCCTGTTAACACTATAGAGCAAATCTTTTTTCATGTTAATGTTTATAGATCTATGACATCATTTTATAATAGTGAAAAATTGGAAACAACCTAAATGTCCCATGGATGGGAGAATCAGCTCAATTGTGTTGCATCTCATATCAATTTTTAAATTAAATTATAAATCACGCTTTAAAAAAATTTAAAAAATAGTTAACATTTTCGCCTTTAATTCCTAATATGGTAAATATTGATAATTATAACTCATTAACAAAAGCTCTTGGGAGTCCTCAATTTTCAAGAACACAAAGGAGGCCTGATACTAAGAAGTTTGAGAACTGTTTCTTTAAGGAATGGTGGCTAGAGTCATCAAATGAACAAAGTTCTAAAGTTTTAATATTTTGCGTATTTCTTTGAAATATGGACTACATACCTCTAGTTTCTTTTCCTGGTTGTAATGATATGTTACTGGATGGAGTTCTGTGTCATTCTCCAAGTAGGCAGAAGGTTCCTGTGTGTTTTTAAAGAAGATTTTCATTTTTATTTAAGATCGCTGCTACCTATATTGTTGCTACCCAGAGTTGAGATAATGGTTAATGGCCACTTTATCAGCGGATTCATTCTTGATACCACTCTTTTGGTTGCGAGCTATTCATGTAGTTTTAAGCGCTGTTCACCATGGCAGGCTACTTAAGGGTTGTAGTGAAATTCACTTTGCTGAAAATAAACTGCCATTTTCTCTGAAGTCTTTACACTAGGCTAATCTGTCTGCTGTGAAGTCTTCCTGACATTTCATAGCTATTTTCTAGATGGTCAGTCCACAACTTGTGAATGTGTTTGTGAATTAGTTACTTGCCAACAATATAATATGAATTACAGATGGGTTCCATAGTGCCATTGATACTATGGGCAGAGCCTCATTGTGGATTATTAACATCTTTCTTTGGGGAATTATATTCTGACTCCTAGAAGTCTAGCCAAATAAATTGCTCCATTGCAGTCCAACAGTGGCAAGAAACCCCCTTTTCCCGCTTACAATAGAAACAGGAGTGCTAAAGCTTTAATAGAAGCAAGAGAGGCATTCTGAAGCAACGCTCAAGAGACGCAGGTTATCCTAGGCACCCCAGGTGGGTAGAAAGGGTGGTGAGTAACCCTCTCAGGTGAAGCAGGTGTAGAAACTTTGGGTCAACCAGCAATGGTGGAGGGAAGAAGAAGGGATATTCTAGATACTGCTTGCAGGTGATAGATACCCTTTTGCGGCAGTTGCTAAAAAAGTAAGGGATGGGTAGTCCTAGGTTGGGAAATCCATATGTATAGAGTTTTGTTGTGTTGTGCTCTTACGTTTGGTTATCATATGAACTGAACTCAAGAAATAGAACAACAAGCCAGTTGGGAAGGTTGAACTCATAGATTTATAGGCCAGAGGTTTGAATGTAAAAGGAAATGATGAACTCCAGGGGCATTCATAATCAGAAAGAGCAGTGGAAGCCAGGAGGGTGTTGGAATATGCAAGCTGTTCACAAGGGCCCCAAAGAAATTCACGTTACAGGGTGGCTGTTAGGGCAGGGGTAGAACTGGTGATCAGCTGGCACAGTTCAGTCAAAGAATGCTGTGACTCAGCCTGCTGCCTTAGGGTCTCTGGTAGGAAATATAGACTTTTAAGAGTGGTATCCATACAGGAAAACTGTTATGGGGAATGGTGGATATAAAGCAGAAAGCAAGAACCAGGAGAATCTGTGCACACAGATGAGGCCAACTTGGGAGAACTAGAATTTGACCTGAAGTTGAGCTTGTCTTATTTCTGCTCAAGGGTATTGTTTGACCCCTTGGATTGAGGCAAGGCTGAGCCAGAGTGGCAAGCAGAGTGACCATAGCTAGCTGTGTGTAGTGGAGTGACAGACCTGCCCAAGAAATATTTGTTAAACCAATGGATGGAAGTAAGGCAGGGGAACAACTGGGTCATTACACTCATGTTCTTCATGCAACAGACACTAGGCACCATATTACCTACCCACTAAATATTCTCTAGGCTAGGGTTCAGTAAACTTCTTTTTTAAAGCACCAGATAGTAAATATTTTAGGCTTTATGGGTGATTATGGTCTCTGTTAAGTTTGCCATTGTAGTGTGAAAGCAGCCGTAGAAAAATCCATAAATGAATGAGTAGCTATGTTCCAATGAAACTTTGTTTATGGAGACTGGAATTTGAATTTCATGTAATTTTCGTATGTCGCAAAATATTGGTCTTTTAAAAAAACTTTTCATCCATTAAAAAATACAAAATCCATTCTTAGATCATAGCTGTGTAAGAAAAGGCAATGGACTGAGTTTTGGGCCACAGGCTCTGATCTTTGTTTTAGGCAAATAAATGACTATCAGTTATGATGCAGAAAGCATCATATTAGCATTACTGAAACAGATGTTCTCTAGGACAATGCTGTTGGTGACACTGTCTTGTTTTATAGGTGACACTGATACAAATCCGTTCAAGAATTTAGATGTGACATCTGCAGCAGGTTCAGATCTCTCAGCTATAAGACAAACTGGATACTTCATAAAGATTGTCATCTATTATGCGCAGAGAGCCAAAATCCGTTACTGAGATTGTCTGGGTGAACTGCCTGCTGGGTCCAGTGATGCACTAGTAGACAGAGAAGTTGAAAAAGAAGGCTGGCATATTCTTTGGATGACTGGCAGAATGTGACACCAATATGGCATCGAGCCCTACTGTGATTCCAAGAACTGCATGACTAAATAAAAATGATTTTTTTGGCAGAGGTGGTTCAAGTAACTTTGATCTTTACTTGGGGAATGTGTAATGCATTATCATTCCATAGTGACACATGGTGATTGCTTTGGTAATCAGACTTTAAAGATCCTGTCTGTTGATGGATTTTAATGTATTACAGTTATCACCTTTTAGTATTGGGCTTTTTTACACTAAGGGTAATATTGTAAAGAGAAACATCTGCTTAACCTAAAAAAATTAACCTAAAAACGTTAATTTAAAGACTATGATTTCACATGGAAGTTTTTGCTTGGGAGATTTTTGAAATTTTGCTCTCCCCTAGCGTGTTTAAAATATGCTTCTATTTGTAAAAAGCTACTGCTCCCAGAATTTTCTAGGAGAATATCCTTTTGTGTAGGCTACTGAAATCAATAGTAAGTAGAAAATCGTATTCTACAGTGCTAATGTGCATAGAACATAGTATTATAAATTAATACTAACTACTACTATTAATTAATGTCTTCAGACCTATTAAATAAATTCACTTAAAATGATTTAACAAGGGCTTCCCTGGTGGCGCAGCGGTTGAGAGTCCGCCTGCCGATGCAGGGGACACGGGTTTGTCCCGGTCCGGGAAGATCCCACGTGCTGCGGAGTGGCCGGGCCCGTGAGCCATGGCTGCTGAGCCTGCGCGTCCAGAGCCTGTGCTCTGCAACGGGAGAGGCCACAACAGTGAGAGGCCCGCGTACCGCAAAAAAAAAAAAAAAAAAAATTAACAAGCAGATGTTAACTGGAAATAAACATATGTATTTTCTAGAACTATTGAATCACAAGAAAACTGGAACATCAAAGTACTCTCTGAACCAAGTCACTGTTTTATTTGGTTAGAGTCCCTGCTTTTGGCATACATCTATTTATACCAGTTATAGAGGATTTGAAAGCAGTGCTGGGAAATGAGGTGGGTGGATTCTCTCAAAGTTGAATCCCATTTTTTTCCTCAGTGAGTCTTCAACATTTTTTTCATCTAGCATTCAACAAAAACTCTGGCAGCCGAGGATGTAAAACATAGATTACATTTTATATAGTTCATACAGCTCATCTACAAACAGAAAAAGATTTCCTCATGACTTACCTTGAAATCTTTATTTAAGGCCTATACTAATCAGTTTGTCAGTGTGCCACTGCTACTATTGCACATTTTTGGTCAGAGTGCAGTGCAACTAAAAGCCATCCTGCTAGGAAAAGATTTGAAGATTGCTGAATAGTGGAAGTTACACACATCTAATTTACAAGTCAGATTAGTGATCAGAGTCATATGAAGTTGATTTTATGGTTTTTAAGCTAGTTTTTCATTGAAGCAATGCCTATAGCTGAGTGACAGGTGTGTTGTAACATTTGAATGCCTTAAACTCTTGAATCTGGAGTGAAAGAGTTGTCTTATAGATGTTCAGATCCTAAAACTCAAGGATTTTGAAATAAAATGCTGTCATTTATTGTGCCATAATTGAACTGCCCTGCAGATTTTATTTTGGATCATTGTGATTAATATTTGGAAAACTTTCCCATTTTCAAATATAAGGCATTTTAGGAAAGACTGTGATTGTGTGTGTGTGTTTGTTTAAATAGAGCAGCAAAACACTTTTACTTTATAGATATATTCAATAAGAAATACATGGATTTAACATTGGTAGACCACTCAAATCAGGAATTCCACTGTCATTTTCTGGAAACCTTCCATAAAGGGGAGGAGACAATAAATAGATCCCTTTGTAGATTGCAATTATTATTTTTTCCTAAACTTTTTTCAAAATATACAAAGGATGCAGAGCTATAGCTTGATAGGTTACAGTTATTCTTATTTCACCTGTACTTACTGAAATTGAGAAGACCTTTCATAGAAGTGAGTATGAAAAAAAGTAGTGAATTGCAGAAAGGAAGTGCTATTTATTGGGATTTGAGAACATTATTTCAGACAAGCATCTGTGTTAGTCTTTTTTTTTTTTTTTTCCGGTATGCGGGCCTCTCACTGTTGTGGCCTCTCCCGTTGTGGAGCACAGGCTCCGGACGCTCAGGCTCAGCGGCCATGGCTCACGGGCCTAGCTGCTCCGCGGCATGTGGGATCTTCCCAGGCCGGGGCACGAACCCGTGTCCCTTGCTTGCATCGGCAGGCGGACTCTCAACCACTGCGCCACCAGGGAAGCCCTGTGTTAGCCTTTTAGATGGTTCTTGGGCCAATAATTGACTTGAGTGTAATCAGGAGAAGAAGAAAATCCAGTTTTAAAAATTTATTTTTGGCTGTGTTGGGACTTCGTTGCTGCTTGCAGGCTTTCTTTAGTTGCAGCAAGCTGGGGCTGCTTTTCGTTGTGGTGTGTGGGCTTCTTATTGCAGTAGCTTCTCTGTTGTGGAGCACGGGCTGTAGGCACGTGGGCTTCAGTAGTTGTGGCTCATGGGCTCTGTAGTTGTGCCTAGAGGGCGCTAGAGCGCAGGCTCAGTAGTTGTGGTGCACAGGCTTACACGAACCCATGTCCCCTGCATTGGCAGGCGGACTCTCAACCACTGTGCCACCAGGGAAGCTCGGCAGGCAGATTCTTAATCACTGCACCACCAGCGAAGTCCAAAATCCAGGTATTTAAAACTAGTTTTCTGTCAGTGGTCAGACGAATATTTTGTTTTATCTTCTCTCATCCTGCCATGTAGTGAGGTCTTATGAATTGATTTTTGAGATGACAAAACATTGGGATTTATAGGGTCTTGAGAATTCATCAATTACATCTTTTTGTCCGCGAACTATGTTTTATATAGGACTTCTTTAGTCATATTTATAGGAGATAAGAAAGACAGTGAACCTGACTTTTATAGACTCCAAAAAAGACTTCTGAAGAAAGATTACTGTAAGGTAAAATGTAGTAGGCATACATTCCTGTGATTATTTTAGTAGAGCAGTGACTATTTAGGTGGATTCTTTTCCCATTTCCTTTTCCCCCAAGGTCGTAGTCACTGGTTAAAGCTGCTTTTCCTTGAGGCGAATGGGAGGTAACTTTGTGAATGGAGATATTGAGGCTATTGTAGACATCAGGAAATGAGTGGATTGCAAAAGAGAGAATGACATGGTAAATGTGTTAGGTGATAAGATCATAGATAAGCACTCCTTTTTTGGATTGACAAGGGTGCTAGAGTAAGGATATCAGTAGAATAGAGTTGATTTGTTATTACCTTGTACTATTTACTGTAGAGAATTAAAAACATGTTTTTATATTGGAGTGTAGTTGATTTATAATGTTGTATATTGTTGTACAGAATGTTTAGTTGTAGATACCATATATTTTAATCTGAATTTTAAAGTGGGAATTCTCCATTTTGTGCAGTGACTCTTCACTAAATGTATTTATAATTAAATGAAGTGTTTGAGTATAAATAACATACTAATTTACTAAGATAAAATTTGTTTGACCAAATGAGGAATCTCCCTTTTTTCTTTCCCTTGATGTTTAGTCAGTAGCTCCCCACTCCCCTTTTCTGGTAAATTTTTTTTTTTTTTTTTTTTGCGGTATGCCGGCCTCTCACTGTTGTGGCCTCTCCCATTGCGGAGCAAAGGTTCCGGATTCGCAGGCTCAGCGGCCATGGCTCACGGGTCCAGGCGCTCCGCGGCATGTGGGATCTTCCCGGACCAGGGCATGAACCCGTGTCCCCTGCATCGGCAGGCGGACTCTCAACCACTGCGCCACCAGGGAAGCCCTTTGGTAAATTTTTATTTCATATTGAGTTGCTTAAAATGAAGGGTCCCTTATTATAGGTAAGCAGTACATGTAATGCAGGGGAATCACACCTGTCATAAGATGATAGGATGATGACTAAGACTTCTTTGTTTCAGGATTTCAGCTGAAGCTCCAACACTGAAAATAAAGGGTAGTAAGCATCCTTATATTCTAAAGAGGAATGTGGGGCTTAGTTAAGAAGAACAGGATTGCAGCATCCATTTCCCATACATAAGTGAAATTAGAAGAGGAGTTTTAAAACTGTCATTCAAGTGAAGAATTGTTAATCTAGTGGAGAGTTAGTTCTGTGATATTTCCCTTGTTCTTTCCAAAAGGACCTTTTATTTCCAGTCCAGGATTTGGCTATGTCTTCCAGGAGGGTAGATTGGTCTTTAATTTCACGTTTGGTTGTTTAATCAGCTACAGAATCGTGTTTCTTTTTTTTTTAAATTATGCTTTATTATTTGACCTACATGCTATTTATGATTGTATTCATTAATTTTAAATTCTTTTTTTTTTAAACCCCACATTTGTTTATTTATTTATTTTTTTGGCTGTGTTGGTTCTTCGTTTCTGTGTGAGGGCTTTCTCTAGTTGTGACAAGCGGGGGCCACTCTTCATCGCGGTGCGCGGGCCTCTCACTATTGCGGCCTCTCCTGTTGTGGAGCACAGGCTCCAGACGCACAGGCTCAGTAGTTGTGGCTCACAGGCACAGTTGCTCCGCGGCATGTGGGATCTTCCCAGACCAGGGCCCGAACCCGTGTCCCCTGCGTTAGCAGGCAGATTCTCAACCACTGCACCGCCAGGGAAGCCCCAGAATCATGTTTCTTGATACCACAATGGCAACTTGCAAAGGGTTCTTGAGAGAGCATGGCATACGTTTCCTAGAGTTTGGGGGCGTTCCTGAACTGACTCGTTTCTGGAGGGAAGGAGAGTGACGGAAGCCAGTGAGATGGCATGTTGAGTGAGAGGGCAGTAGTGGAAAGAGTTGACATTTGCATCTAGCGTAGTAAGAAGGCATAAGTTTTTTTTATGGACCAAGTGGATGCCATGGGAAGTAACCAGGCTTGAGTAATCTTAATGGATCCTGCCAAGGAAGGCTGCTTGCCCTATGAGGGAATTTTGGGTGGGATAGTAAGAGGTCAGCCTGAGAGTGCATCCCGCACACCAGGGAACAATTCAGCATGGAAGATCCAGCCTCTTTGCTTGCTGTAACTTAAGGCGCCCCTGCTGGGAAGACCTGAAATATACTGTCCAAGCTGGGCTTTGAGAATGAGAGGAGGTAGCTATCAATAATTACACAAGTATAACAGATCATCCTGTTTCATGGCTGTCGAGTAAACCCCTGTGGAAGTAGGCACATGGGATACTTGTCCCTCTTCCTCTGCCTATCCTGATCTGGAGGAATGAGGAAGTGAAAAAGAAAGTGGAGAAAGGTGAAAGAGCCAGCAAGGATTTTGAAAGAAACTGATTCTGTTCTTTCTCTTGGCTGTCCTGGGCTGAGGCAGGGTACATGGGTACTGTTTGAATAAGATATGAAACTGAAGGTATAAATTGGACTAGGTTATATTTTGCAGTACTTGAAAATGACTGAGAAGCAGCAGGATTTTTATCTGGGATGTTATGGAGAGATGGGGAAGTGAGATCCAGAGAAGTATATTTGAAGTGATGAAAGGAAATTAGAGCATATATCCCATTGAGTTCATTGTATTAGATCATTTTCTTAGTTTAATAGGATTTTAATTTCATTGAACAAACCTTTAGTAAGTACCTACAATCTGATCTGTAAGGTACTCAGTTAAGCATTTTAGGGCAGGCAAAGATGAGGAAGATTTTCTGTCCTCAGGGGGTTTCCGCTTTAGTGTAAATAGGTAAACTTAATCCATGACAGAGCAACATAGGTGCTCTAGACCTATAAGTGGCAATGCTGTGGGGATGTGGAAAGAAGTGAATACCTCTGGGGTTCAGGGCAGGTTTTGTGGAGGAGGCAGAGTTTGGGCTGTGCCTTGAAGGAAGAGAATGGTAACAGCTGGGAAGAAGGGCATTCTGGCGTGAGGGAAGAGTCGAAGGCACGGGATTGGGAATGAACAGATGGCTGGGAGGAAATAATGCTTATCCACACTGAACATTTTACTTTTTAAGAAATGGTTTCCATCACCAGTTAAACGTGTTTGCCCATGTTACAATTCCAGTTGAAGTTTGATTTTTTTTTACATGCCATTTTGCATTTTGTTAGTAATGCACAAAGTATATTCCTTTATGAGATACAGTGTGGAAACGTTATTCACGTTAGAACCTAGATGGTTATAAGCATCAAAACCAAACTTCTAAGTCTGATCATAAAGTCTATTACTTTCCTTGATTTAAAACAGTAAAATGTAGAGAAGATGATGATTTTTACATATGATCTTGAGCATTTGGCAGTGCAATTAGTTTCATAACAAGTGATCGTTTTTTAAAGCCTTCCCAGAATAAGAATGAGTATCTTGATGCTAGTGTCACTTTTAAATAGCTATAGTTCCAGGAATGTGTCTGTTCACGTTGTTATCTTAAATACACACCTTATCTATCCATATTGCTGTACTTCAGATGTGAAAGTAAAAATAAAGGTGTGAAGTGCCTAACAGACTTGTATGGATTTATGTAAATCAGAAAACACAGAGTTCATTAGTGCTGAGGCCCTAATGTATTAAATTCAAGTATGGATTATTTCCTAAAAGTTTTATACACACACACGTGCACACACACACGCACACAACGTGATGCCCAGTGATTAACTTTGCAAAAAAAAAAAAAATTGTAAGAGCTTTTTTTCTCTGAACTCCAGACACATACCCAATTGTCTTGTGGTACCTGCATATGGTTAGTTAAAGGTATTTAAAATACTCAAAACTGAATTGATCTTTTTACCCAAACTTGTTTCGTCTTTAGTCTTCCTCATCTAAGTTAATGACAATTCCACCCATGTTACTCTGACCAGAAACCTTGGAGTCATCTCTGACTCTTTTGTCTTATATGTACACTTCATCTGTCAGTAGTTCATGTTGACTCTTCATCAGAATACATCTAGAATTTTAATCTGACCACATCTCACCACCTCCACTACTGCCTTCATCAACCTATTATCATCTCTTACTTGCATTTTTTTTTTCTTTTTTAGCTGCGCTGAGTGGCACGCAGGATCTTAGTTCCTGGACTAGGGATCAAACCTGTACCCCCTGCAGTGGAAGCGCAGAGTCTTAAACCACTGGACCACCAGGGAAGTCCCTACTTGGATTATTTTAATAGTCTCCTAACTGGTCTCCTAGCTTCCTCTTACAATCCTCAGCTCAATGTGTAACCCAGCACTTCAGTGGGTTTAATCACAATTAAAACATACCTCAAATCTTGTCTTTGTTCAATTCAAAACTTCAATTGTTTCCTTTCTCATTCGCTGTAAAAACTAAAGTCTTTGTAGTAGCCTATAAGGCTCTACATGATCTTGCCCCATCTGCAATCTCATCCTTTGACTGTGTTGACTACCCCCCATTCACAACCTGACTGTTGTTCCTGGAATAGCTGGCCTCAGGGCCTTTGCACTTGTTCTTCCCTTTGCCTGGAATGCTCTTTCCCCTAGATAACTGCTTAGCTTATTCCCTAGCTTTTCTTGGGTCTTTTTTGAAATGGTACATTCCTAGTGAGACCTTCCTTAACCATTTTATTTAAAACATCCCCCTCCTTCCAGTTGCGTTATTTTTCTGGTTAGCACTTTCCTAAACTAATTGTATATTTTACTTTTTTTATGGTCAGTCTTTTTAGGATGAAAGCTTGATGAGGGCAGGGGATTTTGTTTTGTTTACTACTGTACCACCCCATTCAGAATCATTCTTGGCACATAGTTCGTACTTGAATACATAATTATTGAATAAATAAAAGAATAAAAATTTATTATATGGGGGTTAAACCTGTAGTAAAACCTGATGTACACTTATTGGTGTCTTTGGGCAATGATGCTATTTCCAAATGTCTGAATATAACTTTTCCTTTTACATATTTAAATCAAATGTATTGGGGGTGTAATTGACATAAAATAAAAGGCACTTTAAATGTAGTGTTCAGTGAATTTTGATAGATATATACACCTATGTAACTACTATTATGGTCAAGGTATAGAATATTTCCATCACCTCAAAAAGTTCCCTTGTGTCCTTTTGCAGTCACTTCTCCCTCCCTCCCTCATGCTCATTTCCAGGCAACTAGTAATCTGATTTTTGTCACTAGTTTTCCCTGCTCTAAATTTTCATATAAATAGAATCACATACTATGTACTCTTTTCAGCATGATGTGTTTGAAGCTTCTTCCTATGTTATTGTATGCCTTAGTAATTAGGTCCTTTTCACTGCAGAGTAGTGTTCATTGTATAACTGTGCCAGAACTTGCTTATCCACTTACCTGATTGTGGACATTTGGGGTGTTTCTGTTTTGCATGTAAGGAATAAGCTACCATGAATGCTCATGTTCAAGTCTTTGTGTCTTATGCTTTAATTTTTCTAGGTTAGATACCCAGAGGTAGAATTGTAGTGACATTTGATAAGTGTATGTTTAACTTCATAAGAAACTGCCAAACTGTTTTCAAAGTGATTGTACCATATTCTCCCCAAATGTATGAAAGTTCTAGTTGTTTCACATTCTGGCCAGCACTTGATGTTATCATTCTTTTAAATTCTGACATTCTAGTGGGTGTGTGGTGGTATCTCATTGTGGTTTTAATTTGCATTTCTTTGTTTACCAGTGACATTGATCTTTTCATGTATTTATTGACCATTTTATCTTTTTCTGTGAGTATCTGTTCAAATCTTTTGGCCATTTTTAAAAATTGGATTGTTTGTTTTCTTGTCATTCAGCTTTAAGAGTTCTTTATGTATCTGGATACAGTCAAACATTTTCTCTTGGTCTGTAGATTGTCCTTTGATTAATGGTGTCTTTTGAAGAGCAGAAGTTTCAATTTTTTAATAAATCCATTTTATCAGTGTCTTCTCCTCCCTCCCTCCCTCCCTTCCTTTTTGGTTCTTTCCAAGAAATCATTGATTAATTCTAGGTTGTAAAGATTTTCTCCTGTGTTTTCTTCTAGAAGTTTTATAGTTTTACCTTTTACATTCAGTCTCTTGTCCATTTTGAATTAATTTTTGTGTAGAGTGTGAGGTAAGGATCAAGGTCCATTCTTTTTCGTATCGAGTTTTCCAAGGATCACTTGTAGAAAAAACTGTCTTTTCTCCTTTGAGTTATCTTGAAACTTTTGTTAAAAATCAACTAATCATATATTTGTGAATCTTTTCCTAGACTCTATTATGTATTGATCTATATGTCTATCATGCCAACACCACACTGTTTAATACTAAGTCTTGAAATAAGTAGTATAAGTTGTCTAACTTTGTTCTTTTTTGAAATTGTTTACGCCCTCGAAATCCTTTCCATTACCATGTCCTTGAAACTATGTTTTATTTTTAATTTATTTTTTGTTGTTCTTGTTACTCATGAAAGGGCATTTTAATATTTAACCTTGGCACCTAAGGCCCTCTCCAGTTAGGCTTTAGTCTACTTTTTCTACCTTTATTTTCTCCTTTTTTTATACCTAACAAGTACTCCAGGGTCCTGGTCAGTATTTCTATATTTACCTCCTTTTCTTTGATAATACTCTTTCCTTTGCTGAAAGCCCTTCTTCACCTCTCCCTTTTAAAATCCTAATCATTTTTCAAAGTCTCTCATTTCTTTATGGTGGTGCTTTTCTTACTAGGATATTACAGTCCTTTAAATATTTGTCACATTCTTCTTATTAAATTGCAAGCTCATTGACTGCTTTACTCATCGTTGATACTCCCATAGTGTCTCACTAGCCCAGAGCATGGCACATAGTTAATGTTCTGTAAATATTTATTGAACATTTACATAAAAAATCTTTAAAATAGAAAGCCTTTAGGGTACCTTAAAGTATTAGATCTCCAGTGTGGCTTGTTGAGAGAATAAGCAGATATGTAAGAGTATACTACCTGCTGCAGGTATCATGCTGCCCCCCAAATAGATCTTTTCGCACGGCTATAGTTTTAGAGTAGGGAACAGAAAGAAAGAAAGGGGCCATTATTTCATCTAAATAGTGTTCACCCAGTAAAGTTGGAGGACTGCTGTGGGCAATTACCCATCCTCTGATGTAATCCGTATCTTTCTCTCTTCTTTTATGACAGTCCTTTAATTTAACCTGTGTTGGTCAACATGATTTTTTACTGAGGACAGGCACTATTTATGGTGCAAGGGTGAACCAACTAAGCCCTCAATGACCTGTATACAAATGATAGACACATGGATATTTTCTGTATGCCATGAGTAAGTGCGGAGATGGGTATCATGGTAGAACAGAAGAGGAATACTTGGGTGTTTGGTTGCCCTTTTAGGTTCTCATAGGCCTATATCTAGGTGTATAAATTGGGGAGGACCAAATGTGCTTTGCTTAGCCCAACGTTCACTGACTGAGCAGTCTATTTTCAGATAGTTCTTCAGATACTGAAAGTCATCTGTCATTGCTTAGTTTTATACACTCTTCCATTTATTTATACCTACTGTCATTTGCTGAGATCATCCCTTCAGAAAACATTTTCTTGAGGAGCCATGATGCGCTGGATGCTAGTGCTGGCACTAAAATAAAAAAGACCTGCCTCCTGGAGGAGTGGGCCTTTCATTTGAGGCATCAGTATTCAACAAATGCTTCTATATCCCAAGGAAGTACTGTAACATATACAGATTTGTGGAAAGCTAGTTTTGTGACCTTTGAATCCCTTCACTCACATAGAGGATATCAAAAGAGGGAAAGACTTCATTAGGCTAATTTCTCTGGAATGTCATTGGAGTGCTGTGTGTTTTAGTCCTGCCTTTCACAAGTTAGGCATCTGAATCTTTCCTGAAACGTAGTGAGAGGAGCGTCAACTGTAGTATGTGGTCTGCAGCTGAGGTCACAAGGGACTGATGCTTGACTCATGCCTGAGAAAGCCTAAGTGTTCTGTGGCAGTAGGCCTGGGCTTGAGAAGTAATTGCACTGCTTTCTTCCAGCAGGTCAGAAGGGTATGTATGTATCCCAGAATATGAATATCAACCTGGTGTTATTTGAAAAGGAATCCTGCCCAAGGAAGTTTTTTGCCAGGGAAAGAAGATCCCTGCAGTGAAGAGTTGTGGGGTATATGGCCAAAGGTCAGAAACTGAGGGGACACTGGGAGGGAACTGTTAGCTAAAGGAGAGCACTGCTCCTGGCAGGAATTTTGCACTTGGAGGCTCATACCCATGGAAGAATGCATATGCACTTCCCAAGAGAAGGAAAATCAGCTTTAAGCACCTGCCATATTCATATAACGCTAGGTCATTTTGGTACAGTAGCAGACAAATAAGAACTGTTCTGTGATGCCTGAGCTCTTCTCGACTCCCTGACCTTGATCCTGGTGGGGTCAGAAAACTTGGAAGATGGCATTGGAAGCTGGCAGAAGAGAAGCTTCTTGGTGAGAAGAGAAGGATCTCCCTCACTGACAGTGGCCGGCTCTTGGCAGGCCTTAGCTGAAAAGAGAACATGAGATGTAATGTTAACTGTACTTTGGAGTTTTGACTGTTATTTGGATGTAGTCTTTAAATTTTGAAAAATTTTAAGCCTACAGAAATGGTGAAATAGTAATCTAATAAACACCTCATACCTTTTACCAGGTAACAACGTTAGGTACGAGTATAGATTATATATACGGTATACTTTTTTGGCCAGTGGAATGGGAATGAACCATTTGAAAATGACACTTCACTCTTAAATACTTTAGCTTTTCTCTCTGAAAAATTAAGATATTCTCCTACACAATGCCATTATCACACCCAAGATTTACCATTGGTACAATAAAGTTATATAATGTATAGTCCATATTCAAATTTCCCCAGTTGTCTGTCTGAGACTAGTTATTTTAAATTACTGAACTGAGACTTACCATTTCAAGTGATCATATGATTTTCTGTTACTTATTAGGGACCAGAAAGTCATGAGGATTACTTGAGTTTTTTTCTCTAAGGCAGAGGTTAGTTTACTGCTGAACAGGTTTAATAGACCAGTAAGAGACAAAAATAAAGTTTTTGCATGAAACCCATCATTTCTGTGTGGTCAACAAGTTGGGTACACTTTTGAAAGGGTATCTCAATTCACTGTACTTTTGCATTGTTCAAGAATAGATTTCCTATAGATGAAACAAAATTGTCAGAGTGACAATAATTGTTAAGCCAGGTGATATGGTTCATTAAACTCTTATCTCTGCTGCTGTGTATGTTTGAAAGTTTTCATAATAAAAAGTTAAAGGATTTTTAGAGTCTTGTGTTTTCTAATTTGTAGATTTGGAATGTTAGAAAATCATGTATTATGTTACACTATTAATATCAGAGGAAATCAATTTATAAAATTAAAACACAGTGGTAATAATATTTAGTTCCAATTTTTGAGTATTTAATAAATGTCAGGCATTAGGCTAAATCTTTTACATGTTCCACATTCACATTCCAGCATCTCCAGGTAAATTTTATTTATTTCATTGAAAAACAATCATTCTTTGGAGTTCATTACTCAGTTTGAAGGTTTACCTTGTCTTTTCCTTAGTTTGTCATTTCTCTGTGAAGTGGAGGAGGGACTGAGCCTAGGATTGGTGCTAATAATGGAGTGGATGACCTGGGTGAAGGTTCATGTTGGGTTCAAAATTGAAGCTAAAGGTTATAAGAAGCAGGGTTGAGTCTAAGGGATTTCAACATATTGCAGTGCTGGCTCTAACTCAAATTTATCAGGTAATACACAATTCTGAATAAGATGGCAGTGGGTAATTTCTCCCAACTAAAAATAAAATAGTCCTAAAACCTAGTGTTTAGCTTTGTTAGAATTTATTTAGAGTTTCAAATATTTTGTGTATTAGCCATAGTGATAGTTTTGGTGTGGATAGAATTTTTTTATACTTTTAATAATTTAATAAATTTTGTTCTCACAATCTTAATACTAAAGGTAGGATCTTGTAACTTTATCCTAAAAAACAGTTTTGATGGAAGTCAATAAAATACCACTCTGTCTCTGTATACATTAGATATATTAGTGACTTCTTTCTTTTTTTTTTTTTGCGGTACACGGGCCTCTCACTGTTGTGGCCTCTCCCGTTGTGGAGCACAGGCTCCGCACTCACAGGCTCAGCGGCCATGGCTCACGGGCCCAGCCACTCCGCGACATGTGGGATCTTCCCCCTGCATCGGCAGGCAGACTCTCAACCACTGTGACACCAGGGAAGCCCTATTAGTGATTTCTGAGTGTTAAACACAATTTATGTCTTCCTTTTTGCTTAGTATATTATGTAAAGGTTTTAAGAATGAATAATTAAAGGAATTGCACTGATAAATGAGACGATTGTTGTTGACCTTTGTAAGAGACAATTTAGTCATCAGTGTTCAGTGTTTTTTAGCAACAGAAAGTATTCCTGTGCTGGGCATTTTCATATAATTCTTATAAACACACATTTGAAAATATATGCCCTGATGGTTGTCCCTCTGTCCTGAAGCTCTCACTGCTTCTTCATTACCTAAATGTCCTCATTAAACTTCACATTCATACAGTATATTCTTTCAGCTTAATAACCCACAGTTTGACTTGAGAATCATTTGGCTTGTCAAAATCTTAGAGTTCTGGGAAATAAATTTTTTGTGTTTATTGTGAAGCTAAAAGTTATTGAAAATGTGTTATATTTTCATAATAAAACAAGTATAAAAAGATTGCCTTGGGAGCTAGCTAACTATTTTCTTATTGTCCTTAGCCTCTAGGGAGGTAGTTTAATCACTTGTGATAAAGAAATAGCTTGGTTATATTTTGGCAAGTTGACTTGTATTCAGTTTAGATCATAATTTATGAAAATGCTAGGGTCATAGGGAATGTTGTATTCATTCATCCATTCAACAAATATTTATTGAGCACTTACAACATGCCAGGCTCTGTGACAGGCCCTGGGGATACAATGGTGAGCAAAAACACGGTGTCTCTGCTTTCTAGAAAAGAATGGTAGTTGTCAGAGAGCATGATCTGGTCAGGTAGGAAGGGCTTCCCTGAGGAAGTGTGCGTTAGCTGCTATCTGAAGAGTGTTCCAGTAGGAGCAGCATGTGCAGTGGAGGCTGCAGGGCACGTTAAGGACCTGACAGAAGGCTGGGGAAGCTGATGTCCAGAGAGTCCACGCCTGCAAAATGAGGCTTGCGAGGAAATTGGTTTTGAGAAAGGACTTCATTCTTTGTAGATGTTTTATGAAATCAACAGTTACCTTTATATTGACTTCTGTGTGTCTGTTTTAAAATAATAAACTGTTTTCAGATACTCACAGATTTGAAGTTCCCTTAGAATTCATTTTCCCCATTTTCCCCCTAAATAGTAATCCATTCTGAATGGCCAACTCCTGCTTGAATATACAGGTATACCTTGTTTTGTTGCACTTCTCTTTATTGTGCTTCGTAGACACTGTGCTTTTTTTACAAATTGAAGGTTTGTGGCAACCCTCTGGTGTCAGATGATGTTTAGTACTTTTTAGCAAAGTATTTTTAAATTAAGGTATGTACATTGTCTTTTTAGACATAATGCTATTGCATACAGTAGACTACAGTGTAAACATAACTTTTATATGCTCTGGGAAACCAAAAAATTTGTTTGACTCAGTTTATTGCCATGTTCGCTTTATTGTGATGGTCTGGAACTGAAACTGCAGTATCTCCGAGGTATGCCTGTACCTAGCCCAGTGGCAGCTTCATTTTTAGACACCTTTAATTATTAGAGTTCTTACTTTTGTGAAGCCAGAATTTTGTTTTCTACTCATTGATTCTAGTTCTCTGAGGCAAAATGAACAAGTCTCAGTTTGTTTTTAGATGCATTCATGTATGTGGAGGCTACTGATGTATAGCTACAAGCCTCTTTTTTTCTAGACTTTTCCCCTTAATATTTGAAAAACTTGGAATATATACAAAATGAGACAGACTAGTAGAATGAAGCACCCTTCCTGCCTTATTCTGCATGTACCCATTGCCCGTCTTCAGCAATTATCAACTCATGGCTTTATTTGAAAGACATTGGAATGAGTATTTTCTTTGTACATGGTGTGGTACTAGTTGTTGGAGCTATAGAATAGGACCTGACACGGTTTCTGGCCTTAAGAAGCTCACATTCCAATGGAGAAGAAAATAAAATCAGTTAAAATAGTACAGCATGATGCATACAGTCATCTAATTTGCAAGAGAATTATAGGATTATGAAGAAAAAGTACAGGAAAGGAGCTTTATCTTGATGATAGGTAGTAGAACTGGAGGGGTGTTGGGATGGAGATTAGTATACAAATTTAGGCTCTGGAAACACTTCCAAGGGAGTCTTGGAGAAAGTGAGCAAGTTAAGTCAAAGTTCACCAGACATTAGGAAAGTCTAAGATACCGCCCCCAGTGGAATGTAAAATCTTGTCTATATGTACTTAAGTAGGTATTTCTGTGGAGAGGGCCCTTAGTTTTCATCAGACCTCAGAGGTCTGTGATAAAATAGGGCCATTACATAGTCCCTTATAAAGGAATTGGATTTGGTAGTAGTTAAGGATTTCTTAATGGTCAACTTAAACCCTCATGAGGGTTGAAAAACCAAGAGACTCAGAGACAGATGTTTAGTCAACTGCAAGTAATGTTTATTATTGCAAATAGATAGGAAAATAAGTATTTGTACTCTTCTTACAGCCGAGAAATCAGTTATGTAGATAGTTATAGATTATGTATCTTAAATTATGAAATAATTGGTTTAGTCGTTTTACCCAGAGGCCAGGGATTCAACAACTGGAGAGATGATATCATATCCAAAGTAAAAATACTGCTTCCTTCCCCAGACAGTGTTAGTTAGGGTCCTCGCTTAGTCCAGTTTGAAAAGCAAGTTGTGTGAACACAGGAAGACTGAAGAGTGTTAAGAGTTGTGCTCAGATCTATTCTTCTTTGTTGAACCTTACCAAGGGTGCATCATTAATGTTTATCTTGATACTTACCCAGATTTGCTCTTGCTTGAATTTTGCAACCCAAGTAATGTCTTTTGGTACAACTATGTGAGAGCATAAGCATATACTTGCACACACACTAGTGCAGTGGTGTAATTTCCTCTTAGAGCTTTTCTATCCAAGGAAGCAGGTACTATTTACTGTATATACTAGACAATTGGAAGCATGTGCTTCCCATTCTCTCTAATCTTTGCTTCTGTTTTTTCACGTTGTACTTGCTTGCACACTCTGTATACTATAGGCATCTCTATGGTTTAGGTTCTATAGGTTCTGGAATAGATGTGTGACAAAAAAGCTGTAATGTAGGGCTTCCCTGGTGGCGCAGTGGTTGAAAGTCCTCCTGCCGATGCAGGGGACACGGTTCGTGCCCCGGTCCGGGAAGATCCCACATGCCACGGAGCGGCTGGGCCCATGAGCCTTGGCCGCTGAGCCTGCACGTCCGGAGCCTGTGCTCCGCAACGGGAGAGGCCACAACAGTGAGAGGCCCGTGTACTGCAAAAAAAAAAAGCTGTAATGTAGTCTTTTTTATTCATTCTTAATGTCACTTGGTGCTTGAATATTGTAGTTGACTATTTGATCACTCTTCTTATGTATGATTTGCTTGTTTATTTCTTTGCTTAGTATTCAGGAATTACATATATATTCTAGCAAAAATGGTCAACTCAGATTACTTTTTGTAAAATACCTTGGCAATTTCATTGACACGGCTTTATGCTGCATTTTGTTCATGCATATGGTCATTTGTTATGTTTGAGTGTTTCTAAAATGAAATTATTTGATAATTTGTGTAAATTATCTTTAAAAATAAAATAAACTGACAAGGTTTATCCTTTTGAATTGATTGGATGTAACTTATTAAAATCATATTATTCTCCATAAAACAGACTTACAAAAGTCTTATTTCTTCTTTGTGTTCAATTACATAATCAAATAAATCATATCTCCCTTTAGACATGCCCCAGTTTATTGAACATTTTACTTTGATTTTCATAGTGAGCATATAGACAAGATAGGTGGCTATGTAAATTATTTGGGATAAATTTTATAAATAGTACTGAAAATCAATTTCACAATTCTAAGTGTCACTTCTTTTAATGCTTCTGTTTGTAGAATAGGGTACTGAACAATGCAGTGGTTAAAATATATAATTCTGGCCCTCAGAGAGTTTATATTCTAATAAGAAAGAAAGGCTAGTGTATAAATAACTTCAATGGAATACATAGTGTAAGAGAGGTACAAATAAAATTCAGAGAAAAAAAGATTTCATGTTAGGCATTTCTTAAAAGGTGTGATACTTGAGCTGGACTTTAACTGGTAGAAAATTGGCAGGGGGAGATTTGGGGAAAGGATATTTCAGGCTGATCACATAACAGGCAAAAGGTACAGAGTGTATCATTGAAGGGTGTCTTATGGTCCTACATAGGGAGCAGACAGGGAGCAATTGGCTATTGGACTAGAATAATTGGGTTTAACTGTGTAACCATATATAGATCTTACTTGTTAGGCATTGGACAGCCCTTGAAGATTATAGAACACCTCTTATGTGTCAGATCTGAACAGGTCTTCTGATTTATTTATAACAACCCTTGTTTAATAGATATTACAATGTTTATTTTAAAGAAAAGAAAAACTGAGGACCAGAAGAGTTCAGTGACTTACCCAAGGTCTCATGACAAATAATTGTCAGAGCTAGGATTCAAACCAAATGTTTTTTTGAACCTGTGTGTTTTCTGTCTTTTAAGTGGAAGAATGAGGCAGGCTAAACTTCAGGAATGTTACCAAAGCAGTTGGTTTCTTGGATGAGGGAGTAATACTGGAGAGGCATGGTGCCCAATTGGGAGTCTATTTTAGTGTTTCAGACAAGTGGTAATACAATAGGAATGAAAAAGAGAGTTTGTATATGAGATTAAGGAGGCAGAATTGTCAAGTCTGGCTAATTAAGAATGCATGCATTTGCAACCGTGCACCTCAGATTGGGACTTGAATCCACGTGCTGGGACTGGAACCCCGCCAAAACCCAAGTGAGATCACACACTTGGTTTCAGAACTTAATGAAGCTCAGGTTCTTGATGTCTCAAGAATTCAAGTGAGGGACAAAATGATAGGTAAGAAGTGGATTTATTTAGAGAGAAAAACACTCCACAGACAGAGTGTGGGCCATCTCAGAAGGCAAGAGTGGCCCCAGGTATGGGGTTGTCAGTTTTAAAAAAAAATTTATTTATTTATCTTTAGCCGTGTTGGGTCTTCATGCTGCACGCAGGCTTTCTCTAGTTGCGGCGAGCAGGGGCTATTCTTCGTTGCGGCACACGGGATTCTCATTCTGGTGGCCTCTCTTGTTGTGGAGCACAGGCTCTAGGTGCGTGGGCTTCAGTAGTTGTGGCATGTGGGCTTCAGTAGTTGTGGCATGCAGGCTTCAGTAGTTGTGGCTTGCGAGCTCTAGAGCACAGGCTCAATAGTTGTGGCGCATGGGCTTAGTTGCTCCGCGGCATGTGGGATCTTCCCGGACCAGGGCTTGAACCTGTGTCCCCTGCATTGGCAGGCGGATTCTTAGCCACTGTGCCACCAGGGAAGTCTGGGGTTGTCAGTTTTTATAGGGGTGAGTAATTTCATAGGCTAATGAGTGGGAGGATTATTCCAACTATTTCAGGGTGGGGGGGGAAGGGGTGAGGATTTCCAGGAATTGGGCCACCGCCCACTTTTTGATTCTTATGGCTGGCCTTGGAACTCTCATGGCGCCTGTGGGTGTGTCATTTAGCTTGCTGATGTGTTACAATGAACTGTACTGAGGCTCAAGGTCTAGTGGAAGTCGACTTGTCCAATATTTTGGACCCATTTGGTTCTAATCAGTTTATGTCATGTCCTGGGGCTTTGTCATTCTTCAAAGGTTGTGCCCTGCCCCCTTCCCTCCAGTTTCACATTTAGGAGGTACAGGGAAGCCTGGAAAGAAAACAGAGAGCCAGAAGAGTATACTATTATGGAAGTCAAAACAAGAAAGTTTCAAAGATGGGGTAATGAACTACGTTAAATACTATGTAGACTTGAAGGTACATGAGTGAAGTAGACCAGGACCTTGTGGGGCTCCCAGGTACAAGTCCTTTCCCTGTCCCCTGTTTCTTGTTTGTAGAAAATTGGCTTCATTTAGCCTCCATGACCTTCCCTGAGTTCCAAAGGGCAGGTTCAAACAGTTGCTAATCAGGGAAGGGAGGGGATGCAGAGGGAAGGGAGGGGATGCAGAGGGAAGGGAGGGGATGCAGAGGCAAGGGAGGAGCATATAAGAAACAGTAGTGCAGACTTGGGGCTGCCTGGTTCCTCCTTCAAGGAATATACATAATATCTTATCTGAAGTTCTTATGCAAAACTAAAGCCCCACCCAGGTGGAGGATGGCAACTTCAGGCTGAGCACAAGGTTCCTGGAGCACTGCCCTGCTACCTCACCACCAACCAATCAGTCTGCAGCGCTCACCCTAAATTTTGCCTATAAAACCTTTTCCCCCAGAACCATCAGGGAGTTCGGGGTTTCTGAGCATGAGCCACCCATTCTCCTTGCTTGGTCCTGCAGTAAACCTTTCTCTGCTCCAAACTCCGACTTCAAGTTTATTTGGCCTCACTGTGCCTTGGCACACAAACTTTGTTCAATTACATGAGGACCAAGTGAAGCTCATTTGGTGTTTGGTGACCACTGGAGGCTCTTGAGGGCAACTTTGGCAGAGTAGTATGATTAGAAACCAAATAAAGGATTGAAGAGTGAGTTTGAAGATACACAACTATATGTCTTCACTGATGTGGAGACAGTGAAATAGACTCTGGTGAAGAATTTAGTGGACAGAGTTGAAATGGTAAAGGATTAAGGCAAAGGATTTTAATGATTGAGGCAAATGGATTAATTTGTCAAAAGCTACAAAGGCATAGGTGGTTAAGAAAGGGATTGAAGCTTTTAGAGAGGGAGTGATTGGTGGTTCATGGTCTTAATTAAACGATAGTGGGCATGTTTAACACAGGTATGTGGGCTAAACTTTGAGAGAAAAATGATTTTTTTTCTTTATGAGTTGGCAGGGAAATAAAATATGTGGGATTGACACTGTGCAACTCAGATAGGACTTGAACCCACGTGCCAGGACTGGAACCCAGCCTAAACCCAGATTGGGACTTGAGCCCACGGTCTTCTAATTGAAATCACACACCTGGTCTCAGGACTTAATGAAGCTCAGGTTCTTGATGTCTCATCGCCGAAAGAATTTAGTGAGAGACAAAGTGATAGGTAAGAAGTGGATTTATTTAGAGAGAAGCATACTCCACAGAGAGTGTGGGTCATCTCAGAAGGCAAGAGGTCCCCCAGAATGTGGTGGTTAGTTTTTATGGGCTGGGTCATTTCATAGGGCTAATGAGTGGGAGGACTATTCCAACTATTTCTGGGGAGGGGGCAGGGATTTCTAGGAATTGGGCCACTGCCCACTCTTTGACCTTTTATGGTTGGCCTCAGAACTGTCATGGTGCTGGTCGGGTGTGGGGGGGTTGTCACTTAGCATGGTAGTGTATTACAGTGAGCGCATATGAGGCTCAAGGTCCACTGGAAGTTGAATCTTTCCCTCGCTTGGATCTAGTTGGTTCTAATCAGTTTTTGTCATGTCCTATGGCTGTGTCATTCTTGTAAAGGTTGTGCCCTGCCCCCTTCCCTCCTGTTCCAGGCTGAGTGCCTACTTATAATTTGTAGGAAGAGTTTAGTTACTCATGTTAAATGACTTAGAAAGTTTATTGAAGGAAAAGAGTGGTCATCTACTAAGAGTGAATAGGCAGAAGTGGTGTTGAGAACTTTCAAAAAGAGGAAAAGATTTTGGAACAACTGCTATGGTCAAAGGGTAAAACAGCAAGAATTTCCAAAGCAAGGATTTTTAGCAAGAATCTAAGCGTACATTTTTATTGGGAATTTTTTTCTTGGGAAACAATTACATTTTCTTGTACAGTTTGAACCTTTTGTTATTCATGTTTGTAGCAGGGCATCTGTTCCCTCTGTTCCTTCCTCTTTTGTTCTTTCCTTACCTGTATCCCTCCTTCTAATTCATTCAACAAATATATTTTGAATGTATGTGCTCTACCAGGGGCTTGAGATATTGTTATGTATAAATCAGATGATCTCTTCCCAAGTCTTAGGGTCTAAAGTAGATTTCACGAACTCAGATTTTTTTTTTTTAATCTATCTATTTATTTATGTATTTTTGGCTGAGTTGGGTCTTTGTTGCTGAGCGCGGGCTTTCTCTAGTTGCGGTGAGTGGGGGCTGCTCTTCGTTGTGGTGCGCGGGCTTCTCATTGCAGTGGCTTCTCTTGTTGCGGAGCATGGGCTCGAGGCGCAAGGGCTTCAGTAGTTGTGGGTCCTGGGTTGTAGAGCGCAGGCTTAGTAGTTGTGGCACACGGGCTTAGTCGCTCTGCGGCATGTGGGATCTTCCCAGACCAGGGATCGAACCCGTGTCTCCTGCATTGGCAGGCGGATTCTTAACCACTGCTCCACCAGGGAAGCCCTAACTCAGATTCTTAAAGGAGCATTGGAATATCCAGGAATACACCATAGGGCATGGTAGGATCTATAGCCAATTCCAAGGGTATTCTCATTGAGATTAAAACAAAAGAGGTCTGCAGGCCATGGATCATTTCTTTTTTAATGAAAACCTTCTCTGTAGTAGGAATTGTTGCAAATTCTTAACAAACTTTCACTTGTCGCTTCCTATTTTTAGGTTTGTATAGGTTAGTTTACCCAATCAGTCTTGAAAACCTGCTCCAGTAACCAGTGTGCTTTAAAGTTTTGAGTATTTTCAACTGTTTAGTTCACATTATATCAAACCAACCCTTAAAACTTATTAGATTCCTTAGTGTTTTACACAACAGATATGGACTACAAGGGATAAATTCATCTTAACATTTGATTTCAAAAAGCATAAATATTTGTAAACCTTCACCTTGTTTTTCACTGTTCTCTATAGTTTTGTAGGTTTATAGATTGTAATTTCTTTTGTACAGTGTTTTTCCCCCCTCAAAAGAAGGAGGGATAACAGATAAACTTTTGGATTCATTTTCTTTCTTTTCAATCTGAAGTTTAGGTATTTGAAGAATATTATTTCCATCAAAGGATTGGATATAAATTGTTTTGGCAATGAACCCTGTATCCGTTATATATGACATATATTTTAGCAACTCATGTTTTTGCAGGAAGGAGGAGCCCTTCCAGAGCCCAAGAGTGGCTCTTGTCTAATACTCGGAAATGAATTGTCCGAGGAAGCACATGGGCTGACAAAGCAAAAGACTTTATGGGGAAGGGGTGCCTGAGTGAGGAGCAGCAGGAGAACTGCTCTGCCACATGGCTCGCAGTCTCAGGTTTTATGGTAATGGGGTTAGTTTCTGGGTTGTCTCTGGCCAATCATCTTGCTGGGCCCATATTTGGTCTGACTCAGGGTCCTTCTTGGTGGTGTGTGCATTTCTCAGCCAAGATGGATTCCAGTGGAAAGTTTTCTGGGAGGTTGGCAGGACATAAGGACTGGCGTCTCTTCCCTCCTCTTGGCCCCTCCTGAATCCTCCTGGTTACATTTCGGCTGCAGCACCATGTTCCGTGTTGGGACCTCCTGTTGCAAGACAACTCATGCAGGTGGTGATCATCGTGCCTGGCCACGGGGGACGGTTTCAGTCAATGGTTCGTTAACAATCTGATGAACATAAACCACACCCTCAAAAGTTAATGAAGAAGAACAGAAGAATTTTACTTTTCCAGTGGTGTTAGTATTTCCTATACCGTGTGAGCTGCAATAAGATTTTATTGGAAGGTTAGAGCTGTGAGAGACCTAGGTTTAACAGGAGAAAAAGGTTTGGTCTTCATTATACTATCAAAAGGGTCTTAAAAAAAAAAAAAGGTCTTGTGCTAGTGAAAACTATGCCTAAAACAAAAGCTTTTTTGGGGGGGGCTCATCTTCATGGATTTTATATTTGATTACCAACCTGATGTATTTTATCATCAAGGAACATGTTATGATCATATTATTTGATCATTTATCTCTACAAATAACTAACTTTGGTTAAATTTTTAATGTGATACTTGCCACTACCATTCTAAAATTCCTTCCTAAAAGCTATGAAGTAAACTGATTTCAAGGTTTCTGTTCTATTTACATTTAGTTGGCTTCATGCACACCTCATCACTGAAATGTTTTGTAGCTGGTAAAATTATATTTATATGAAAAAGGAGAAGTTTTTAACTTATTTCAGCTCATTTGATTAGAAATTGCATTTGAAGCTATATAAAAAAATGAAAAGTCAAGGCAGTCAATAAACAGTACACTGGCCTAAATTGGTAGACAAATCTGCAGAGTACAGAGTGTCTGCATAAGAAGTGCAATGTTTTATCATTCTTTTTTCCCTTTTTACTCAAATCTGTCTTATTTCACTCTGCACTGTTTTACTCTGCATTCTCTATGCTTAAAAATATTTTGTGGAACTACTGTACTCTAGAGATCATTGGTAATTAATGATAACTTTCTACAAGTGTCTTTTGTGGTATCAACTAAAACACGGGTGCCACGACTGTCTTCTAGAGGGGAGTTTCTTGGCATCCTTGCTTAGAACTGCACCCTGAAAGGATGTGACACCTCACACCAACCTTTAAAGTGAAACTTTATTTCAACAAGGTATACAGTTTTGTTTTTTTTTGTTTTTTTTTTTTTTGTATTTTTGCGGTACGCGGGCCTCTCACTGTTGTGGCCTCTCCCGTTGCGGAGCACAGGCTCCATACGCCCAGGCTCAGCAGCCATGGCTCACGGGCCTAGCCGCTCCGTGGCACGTGGGATCTTCCCGGACCGGGGCACGAACCCGTGTCCCCTGCATCGGCAGGCGGACTCTCAACCACTGCGCCACCAGGGAAGCCCAAGGTATACAGTTTGACTCTAAAAGGAGAATCAAGCAGCCCTGAAGGTTCAGGTTTCCAAAGACCGATCGAAGTCAAAGGAGCTATATGGGCTGACTATGGTTTAGCTACTTTAAAGAGGATAATTGCAGAAAGTTATCATACAAGTTTGAATGGAATGATCACAAAACTCTTTAACTTGCTATGAATACAGCCCCAAATATCTGTTTTGGTGACCCTTACTACTTGACAAACCACTGTAAAACTTAGTGGCTTAAAAACATTTATTTTGCTCAGGAGTCTGTGATTTGGAATGGTCCATTTGGCATAGTTTGTCTTTGCTACACTTTGTGTCAGCTGTGTGGCTCAAAGGGGAGGGCCAGAATCATGTGAAGGTTTGTTCAGGAACATGTCTGCTGGGCGATGCTGGCTGTCAGCTGAGATTACAACTGGGAATCTGGGTTAGAGCACCTATTTGTAGCCTTTGCATGTCACCTGGGCTTCCTTACAGTATGGTGACTAGGTTGGAAGGGTGAGAGGGAGGGAAGAGGGGGACGAGGGAGAGAAAATAGAGCGGGAGAGGAAAATGGGAGGGAGGGAGAAGAGAGCGAGTTAGAGCCAGAGTGAGAGAGAGAGAAAGAACCTATACAGTTGTCCTTGGTATCTCCCCAGGATACCACAATCGGGGGATGATCAATCCTATATTTAAAATGGTGTAGTATTTTCATCCTCCTATATACTTTAAATCATCTCTAGATTACTTATAATTATCAATTATAATTACACAATTATAATTAATACAAGGTAAATGTTATGTAAATGGTTGTAACTACAATGTAAATACCATGTTAATAGTTGCCCCGTGTGTGGCAAATTCAAGTTTTGCTTTTCACAATTTTCTGGAATTTCTTTTTTTTTTCCCCGAATGTTTTTGATCTGTGGTTGGTAGAATCTGAGAATGTGGAAGCTGCGGATATGGAGGGACAACTGTATTGCCTTTTATAGGTTACCTTTAGAAATCACACAGTATTACCTCTCAGGCATTTTGTTCCTTGATACAAAGCTCAACATAAGCTGAAGGGGAAATTGTTCCTGCCTTTGGGTGAGGGAGTGGCAAGTGCCTGAAAGGGCATGTGGGACTGGAAATATTGCTGTGGCTGTTTTTGGAAAATATAGCCTGTCACAGCTCTACCTGGTTACCTGTATTCTCTTATCTCTGGCTGAGTGATTCAGGTGTGTGAGGTCAGTGTTCAGCAGGTAAATGTACAAAGTAGGTGATAAGGATACAGATTGAAATCCTTTTCTATGATTAATAACTATCTCCTTTAATTACATTTTTTGTAATTGTATCTTTTTCTGGAACGCTGTCCTTGTTTGTCCATAGGAGGCAGGGTTAAAATTGCAACAACAACAACAAAAACCAAACAAACCAGGATTTTATGTTATGACAGCTTTATTGAAAGGTGCTGTGATGTACTGCAGTTGAATGACCAGGGTTTAAGTCCCAGTTCTGCTACTTTCTAGCTGTGTGATGTTGGGACAATTGCTTAGCCTCTCTGAGTTCATACATCTACAAAGTCAAGGTAATGATACTTTCCTTATAGAGCTGGTTTGTAAAATAGAGATATTATAGGTACAGGGACAGCCCAGAGACTGGGAGGTATTGGGGTCTCAGCCATTATCCTTAGGCAGGTTGATGAAAATGTGTGATTTAGAATGTTACATTGATTGTATTCTAAAATGATAGATTAGGAAACCAATTTAAGATATGTAATAGATACTTTGATGCTAGAAGAACCGTAGGTGCCTTTGACTGAAAGGAATTAGAATAGAAGAAAAACTATGAAGAACTTCTTAAAGAATGTCTGTAGTTTGAAAAGTATATTATATCTTCTCAGATATAATCAGCTTTTTACTGGAATGAATGTTTCAAAGATTTATTCTTTTTTTTTTTTTTTTTTTTGCGGTACACGGGCCTCTCACTGTTGTGGCCTCTCCGTTGCAGAGCACAGGCTCCGGACGCGCAGGCCCAGCGGCCATGGCTCACGGGCCCAGCCGCTCTGCGGCATGTGGGATCTTCCCGGACCGGGGCACGAACCCGTGTCCCGGGCATCGGCAGGCGGACTCTCAACCACTGCGCCACCAGGGAAGCCCTCAAAGATTTATTAAACTAACACTTAGTTAAGGTACTTTATTAAATGCTCTAATACCTTAGATTGAAATGTTTTATATTTAGTGAAAAGTGCTAATATTTTTTAGTTTTTATTTTTTTAAATGTGAAAATAATACATATATGTTATAGAAAAGAAGCTAAGGAAACAAATCATCCATGATCCTGTTATCCAGAGGCAGACTGTTAATATTGTGTATTTCCTTTCATATTGTGTATTTCCTTTCATTTTTTTTTTCCTTGAAATTTTATAGTTTTCCATAGTTAGGATCATTGTATGTGTAACTTTATAATCTTCCTTTTTATTTAATTTTATATCATAATCAATTCCCACAAATCATTAAAATTTCATTTATCATATGCATGTATCATGATTTATTTAGTTTTTTGTAATTTTTTCTATAGTACATAATATTATGATGAATATATCTGTGTATGAATGTTTTCATAATTTTGATTTTTTCCATAGGATATATTCCTAGAAAGAAAATTATTGCATCAAAGGGAGTGAATATTTTTAAGGCCCTTGATTTATGTTTTTAAATTGCTTTCTGGAAAGTTTTTCCATTTCATATTCCCAGTAAAATCAAAATAGCACTGATTATTCATTTTTTATACAAATTGGTTAATTTGATAGTTAAAAGTTATTATTTATGAAATTTGTATTTATTCTATATTTTTTAGATTGAAAATTTCTTTCTAATATTTATTTTTATTCCTTTCATTTTAATTTGCATGGATTTTCTATTTGTTAGAGATATAACCTTTTCATATTTTCTCTAGGTTTGGTAAAATGTCACCACCTATTATGTTTTATTTGTGTTTCACTAAACAGCTTAAAATTTGTCATTGCATGCAGAAGACATACTAGAGTCAAACTAACCTGAATGTTGCAGCTATTATTATTTCTAAGGGATAGTAGTTCTCATTTTTAGTGTTCTTAATTTACATAGTATGTTAGTTATTTTTTAGATGTGTTGTTTATTTAAAGTGGATTTATATCTATTTATTCTTTTAAATTATGATTCTCAGACTTCAAATAACTTTATATCTTGGTTCTTGTGAAGAGTTTTTTTTTCATAAGTAGAATTATTCTTCCAACTGGCAAATTTAAAAATTTTGAATGGAATATTTTACTAGATTGTGGGTGACACCAAATTACTCAGATTCTGTAAAAGTTAAGGTTCTTTTTTCTTTGAAAAATTTTCAAGTGTTTTAAATTTATAGAAAAGTACAAAAAGGTATAAAGAGTAACACAGTGTAACTCTCTCAGCTGTGTCAAAACTGAACCTTTTTGCCATGTTTACTTCAATTTTTGTTTGAGAAGTAGAACTTTGTAGACAGAGCTGAGGCTTTCTGGGGTGCCGATCACTAGTTCCGTTCTCTTTTCCCTGGCCTCAGAGTTAGCAAGGATTCTCAGTTTGGTGTTTACATTGCCATGCTTGTTTTCATACTTTAATATATGCGTACCCATAACAAAAACCTTATATAAATGCCGTCTATCCTTGTTCTTCTGTAGCTTGATCTTTTTTGCCCAATATTATGTTTTTAGACTTAACTGGGTTGATAGATGTTGCTGTGGTTCAGTGACTCTCAGAATGTGGTACCTGATCAGCAGCTTCAGCATCACTTGGGAATTTGTTGGAAATAAAAATTCTCAGGCCAGGACTGGATACATTTGTGCAGTCCAGTGCAAAATGAAAATGTTAGAACCCTTGTTCAAACTATTAATCACTTGGAGATGGTAATGTCAAAGCATTACACCAAGAGTGGGGCCCTTGTAAGCATGTTTGTGCATCCATGAGGCTAGCTCTGTTTCAGGCCTCATTCCAGACCTACTGAACAGAAATTCTGAGAGTAGGGCCTGGCAGTCTGTGTTCTAATAAGGCTTCCAGGTGATTCTTATGAATATTTGAGTTTGAGATCATTTGTATTCTCCTGGGCCGACATAACAAAATACCATAGGCTGGGTGGTAGAAACAACTGAAATTCATTTTCTCACAGTTCTGGAGGCTGGGAATTCAAGATCAAGGTGTTGGCAGATTTGCTTTCTTTTGAGGTCTCCTCGGCTTGCAGGTGACCACCTTCTTGCTGGCCACCTTATATGCTCTGTCCTCACATGGTGGGTGGGTGTATATCTCTGGTGTTTCTTTGTGTACAAATTCCCTCTTCTTAAAAGGACACTGGTCATATTGGATTAGGGCCCACCTTATTAGACTCATTTTAATTTAATCACCTCTTTAAAGGCCCTATCTCCAAATATAGTCACATTCTGAGGCCCTGGAGGTTAGGGCTTCAAGATATGAATTTTGGGGAGGTACAATTCAGCCCATAATACCCTGCTATAGTTCAGTGAATTTTAGAGCTATATTATATTCAGTTTTATGATTATAACACCATTTATCTTTTTTGCTGTTGATGGACATTTAGATTATTTTCCATTTTTTCCCCACTATGTCAGTTCCACTATATCAGTTTCTTTTTCTTTATAATTGCTTTTTCAGTTTTTATTTATTTTTGATATGGTATCTTGGTAGACTTTAAGTGTCCTGATGTCAGTTGAATTGAAACAAACAAAACCAAAATCATGTCCTGGCTTTTGTTTAATAGAAGGCTGGACTCTATAAGCTGTTAATTTTGCTAGCATGTAATTTTAAATAGTGGTGTTTTTGCTTTTTGAGACTGGATTTTCCTTGTAGTCCAGAACATGTGGTTTTGGACCATATTTTGAGTTAACTACACAAGCTACTATTTCCATATATGGGTGGGTCTGTCATAATGATACTAAATAAATAAGTTCCTTTCTCCGTTTGTAAATAAAAGAGAACAGTGACTCCATCATTGTGTATGTTCTGTCTTGAGTTTTCTTGACCTTTGCAGCTCATTATTATCATCTGGGAAAACACTGAATTCCTATTGCTGTCAACTTTTTATGCTGCTACAGTTTATTTGGGAAACAAAGTTATTTTACTAAAAGTTAGGCCTATTTTTAATCAAAAGATAAAGTTTTGTACCGGGCTAGGGCAACATTTTCTCTTGGTGCTGAGCTTCTGCATGTTGGTTATATAATTTATAATCTTATTCCCTTTATTTAAAATTTATTTCATTTATTAAAATTTTATTCCCTTTCCTCTTCCCCCACACCCCACCCTATAACTTCTAACAAATACATATTACATGTGTCATTGATAGTTTTAGAAATTTACTGGATTCATTGAGGGCCCATTGATATCTGGATTTAGACTGTGTGGTCGCCTCCCTAGCTTCTACCCTGCCAACCCTTTGGCTCTTTTCCAGCTTGTTAATTATATCTCCATTTAAAGCCTTGCTGTATCAAAGAGAGATAAACATCGTCTTCCTAACTGTCATTAGTTACTCTTTGGTGGCTGAACGTGGTGGACAAAAAGAAGCTTTAGGATGATACCAGATGAAACTTGTGTGGTCTGGGGCATTATCACCTGGGAGCTTGTTAGATCTGCAAATTCTCAGGCCCCACCTCAGACCTGCTGAATCAGATGCCTTCCCGGTGATTTCCTTCCTTTCATACAGTTCTCTTAGGACAGTGTAGTCTGTATAATTTCTAACAGTGTGCTAGGGTTGATGGAGCAAGTCTTATTGCTTGTCTATAGCTTTTTTTTCCTTGTGGTAGGGAGAAGTGAGAGATGGGCTAGGCTGAAAGAGTGTGAAGTAAGGGGATTCTGATCCTTTCACTGGCAAACATATGTTGACCTTCAGGGATGGACTCTTCATTATCATTTCTTCCTTCATGTCTTTTCCCTTCATGTCAGCACTAAACTGCTAAATTTGTGTAACCTCTTGGTCTGCATTTGGTGTCCCTAATTTCAAAGTAAAACCACTGGTTTATTGAATGTTTATGGGTATAAGACCCATGTCTGGCTCTTTAGAAGAGAAAAGGAAATACACGTTGTGGTCCCCACACATGTATTTGGGCTTTATAAGACTTGGGTTCAGATTCTGGCTCTAAACTTGACTTGCGGTGTAATCTTTGGCAGAGTTCTTAATTTAACTCTCTGCATCTCATTTTCTTCTGTTGTGAAATGAAGGTAACACCTACTGTGCATTTCTTACTAGGATGTTCAGGGGATTAAATGAAGTAGTGTATATGAAGCAGTTAAAGCATAATAGGCACTCAGTAAATGGTAGCTGGATGCTATTATCATTATAATCATCATCATCTAGTCATTTCTGTATTTGAACATCACACTTGACTCTACAGGGCATACTATATTAATGGTCTAGGTGACGCTTTTCAGGAATTGCTTTCCTGGCTGGGCGATGGTTCCGTCACTGTGGATAATTTAATTAGCCCTTGCCTGCTGAGCACTGTGGCTGTGGCAGTCAGTAAGAGAAATGTGGTATAGAAAGAGCCGGGGCCTTGGCGTCAGACAGACCTTGATCTGTCATTACTCCAGCAGTCAGTAGTAGCTGTGCACCTTGGGTGAGTTGCTTAGCTTTTCTTCCTCCACTTTCTCATAAGTAAGAAAAGGATTGTAACAACTACCTTGAAGCATTATTATGAATGGGATTGGGTGGGTGTTATTATTGTGTGGATTAAATGAGGATATATGGAAAGCATATAGTAAGTGTTCACATAGTAAGTTTGCAACAAATATTGCCTTGTTCCTTTCCCACCCTCCACTTGACCCATTGCAGAATTTTAGTGTCTGACTTATCCCTAATATATGTTGAGATTTCTTCCACTTTTTACACTTAGGAGACCAAGAGGCTAGACTGAGAGGCTAAGTGACTTGCTTGCTTGATACTATTGGAACAGGAATAAGTTAACTAAATCAAGGTTATCTAAGAGTTCTTGATTCCTGGGCTGAAATATAGATTTTTGGGGGGTGTTTATAAAAATCATATTTTTAAAAATTGAGATAAAATATATATAACATAAAATTTACCATTTTCACCATTTTAAGTGTATAGATCAGTGGCACTAAGTACATTCGCATTGTTATGCAACCATAGGCCTATATTGTAAAGCCTAGTTTTGGTACTGTATTTGAATATTTATTTCATGCGTTCCGTTTGGTTGGTCCATGTATTGGAAAGGACTCTCTTAGTGGCAGATAACAGAATCATTATAGCTGGTTTAAGCAGAAGGGGGTTTATTAAGTTGTAATAGTTTATAGGATCTTTGAGGAGTAGAGGAGCAGAGAGAATGGACTGTAGGCTGAGCTTATGGGAACAGCTCCTGGAACCACACTTCTCATCTGGCTTGCTAAGGGAGCCACAGCCATCTCTGGTCTCAGAGCCATGCTCCCCTGTTCAGGTTTGGAAGCTGGTGATTGAGGAGGCTTGGCTTTTGCTGCTGGCCCCAGAAGAATCATTGTCTTGCCTGCCATCATTGCTGGATGGGCTGATCTGACTGTCCTTGGTAGCTAACTTTCCTTGTTTCTTTCTCCTTTTGTTCTCCTAGGAGTGTTCCTCCTTGGGAAACCTAGGGCACATGCAGATCTCAAGTTGCAAGGGAGTCTAGCAAAAGTACCCTTTAGTGTGTCAGTGTATGTGGAATCTGTATTTAATTTTTAAAATATAAGAACCCCTGTTATAGATAGCAGGGATTCTTAACTTGCGGTTCATGGGAACCCTCTGAAATTATGTACAATATTATGTATGCAATTGGGCCTTTTCCGGAGAAGAGCTGTAGTTTTTATTAGAACTCCAGATGCTCTTGGGCCCTGGTAGAATGTTAATAACTAGCCAAAGGCAATGGGTCAGAGAAGATTGTTGGATTGGAGGGGCCAAGATGGATTCCTCTAGTATTAAGCTTATCTGTGATCATAGGGCTGTTAGGACTGAGCAGTGGGCAGACTTAGGGGTGGTGGTAACAGTGCTCTTTCATAGAGGAGGGCAGACCACGGGAGCTGTACATGGGAACTGGCCTAAGGTAGTGATAGACTAGGGTCATAATTCCATTTAGAATGTCTGACCTGTATGTGGATACTGGGAGTCCAGAAACTGGACAAAGTCAAAGTCTGGGTTTGGGTCTGATGGAGCAGGTCAGATCTGAAGTCTAAGTAGGCAGGCCAACGTCATTGATGAGCAAGAAGGCTTAGGCTGAAATGACACACTCGTATGCAAGCAAAGCCTAAAGGAATGGGTCAACAGTTGCTTTTAAGCTCCCCATGATTGTGAGTTTTCCTGAAGAGACTGGGTCATCATCTACCTGATTAGAATGCTACATGAAGCCTTCTTGCATTTAGTGGAAGGAAGCATGGATGATCCACAGATTCCTGCCCACTCTAGAATTCTATGATTTCAAATGCAGTAATTCGTCTTTCAACAAATAGGGTGCCCTCCAGTTGCTTATGTCAATGCTAGAAGTTCATCCCTGTAGGCTAAGCTATTGTGTTCTAGAGTTGGTATGTTTTCTAGGCTTGATCACTCCCTAGAAGATCAGTCCTTTTGACCACTTCTCCAGTCCTTCTCAGCTTAGGCCCTTTTCCCTCCTCTGCGTGGTGGTGTTGATTGGGACTTTTGAGCCCTGAGATAATGGTCATATGGTCCTATGAAAGATTTGTACTTGAACTACCACCCCTGCTTCCTGTTTCCTATTTGTTGTCATCACAGCTCAAAGGAGACTAGAATTCATCATATACCCCTTTGTTCTTAGGCTGACTTATTAAAAGGAGTCTTGTCCCCAGAGGATTTACTAATTGAGGTCATGTTGAAACATCTTAGGGAGGGTCCCCTAGAGAAGTTTTCTGGAAAAAATTGAGAAATGCATTTATCTTGATCTAACTGAGCATTTCCTATAATAGCAGGATTAAAAAAAAAACCTTTTTGTTAAATAATTTCAGCATTCATGTTTTATGAGAAAACTTTACATATGGTGAAATTAACCATACATGTGATGAAAGTGTTTTAGTTTCCTGAAATAGAGAGGCACATGAACACCAGATCATTTATCAGTTTAGTAGGTTTGTAAAATTTCTAATTGTTGCTTCAGTGTTCCATTGTTTTCCCTTCCTTTTTGGATCTTTTTATAATTATTACTAATAATTATAAAATTATAAAATTATAAAATTACTAATATATTACAGGCAGATGGAAATCCGAAGAAAGCTGGGGTAGCAATACTTATATCAGACTACTTAGAGTTTAAAACAAAGTCTATTAAAAAAATAAAGCAGAGAAAGACATATAATGATAAAGGGGTCAATCCAAAAGAGGATATAACAGTCATAAACATATATGCACCTAATATAGGAGCACCTAAATTTATAAAGTAAATATTAACAGAGAAATTGACAGTAATACAATAATAGTAAGGGACTTTAATACCCCACTTACATCAATGGATAGATCATCCAAACAAAATCAATAAGGAGACAGTACCCTTAAATGACACATTAGGCCAAATGGATTTAATAGATATGCATACAACTTTCCATCCAAAACCAGCAGAATTTGCATTCTTTTCAGGTGCACATGGAACATACCCTACTATAGTCTATAAAAATATCAAATCACTATGTTGTAAACCTGAAACTAACATAAAAATATATATATATGATTATTACTAGTAATTCTGACAGTCATTATTTTCTACCAGTTAGATATTTGATTTGATCATTTTAACAATATAAAAGGATAATGCTATGGTTACAGTTTCTCGACGGCATACTGTTTTCAGATCTCGGAACCTTCTATATGTCTGTATAGCTAGCATGGGCATTTTAAAGTTTACAGAATCAAGTAGTGGAATTGTAGTTTTAATGCAGGTTTCTGTACTCCAAAATATATATATCTATGTACACACACACACACACACACACACACACACACACACACACACACACAGATGTAATATAGATTTCTACTTGCCTCAGTCTTAAAATTTGCAACAGTTTTGGTGGTATGGTTTGCCTTGTGAAGAACCAAGAGGCCTGCTATTATGTCAGTAAAACTGTCTCATAGGTATGATTGAAACAGTTTTATTAGCAACATATGGGGCATGAAGGAGCCACAGAGGGGAGTTTGGAGTGTGAGGGTGCTGGTCTGTCTTTTTTGGCATGTAATTATATCAGTCCTCATGCATGGTGTTATTTGTTGCTGCCTAGGGAATACAGAAAAATAACTTCTAATGTGGTAAAACAACAACAAAAAAAATCAGAATAAATTATAATTGTTGAGTTTATAGGGAATTATTTGGGTGAAAGATACATTTTTTCCAACCTAAATTTTGTTTGGTCTTTTACATTTTATTTAATCAGTCTTTTAAATTAAAACCCAACTTATTTTTTTTAATGCTTCAGTGAATATGGGGATGAATATATCTTTTTTTGTTATTTTTTATTTGTTAATTAATTAATTAATTTATTGTCTGCATTGGGTCTTCCTTGCTGCGCATGGGCTTTCTCTAGTTGCGGTGAGCAGGGACTACTCTTCGTTGTGGTGCGCGGGCTTCTCATTGCGGTGGCTTCTCTTGTTGTGGAGCATGGGCTCTAGAGTTCAGGCTCAGTAGTTGTGGCACACAGGCTCAGTTGCTCCATCGCATGTGATATCTTTCCAGACCAGGGCTCGAACCCGTGTCCCCTGCATTGGCAGGTGGATTCTTTTTAAAAATTTATTTTATTTTTACTTTTGGTGTGTTGGGTCTTCGTTGCTGGGCATGGGCTTTCTCTAGTTGTGGTGAGCGGGGGCTACTCTTCTTTGTAGTACGCGGACTCCTCATTGTGGTGGCTTCTCGTTGCGGAGCACGGGCTCTAGCTGCACGGGCTTCAGTAGTTGTGGTGCACGGGCTCAGAAGTTGTGGTTTGCAGGCTCTAGAGTGCATGCTCAGTAGTTGTGGCGCATGGGCTTAGTTGCTCCATGGCACGTGGAATCTTCCTGGACCGGGGCTCGAACTCATGTCTCCTGCATTGACAGGCGGATTCTTAACCACTGCGCCACCAGGGAAGCCTGGCAGGCAGATTCTTAACCACTGTGCCACCAGGGAAGTCCAAAACCCAATTTTTCAATAATTTGAATTTTTGGATCATCTTTACATAATAGACACCTAGCTGAATTTCATAAATGGGGAAGAAATTTGTTTCTTTTTCCCTATTCTGACAATGTATGGTTTTGTTTAGTTTCACTAAATATTTATTAATTTTCTTTAGAGATATTTGTAGCTTTTAAATGATTAAGAGTATGCTGATTACTAGATGCTATACAGAAGGCAATATCAGACACAGCCTGTGGGCTTGTGGAGTTTAATTCTATAAAAGCAATCATATATAGATGATGTTTAAATAGTCAATGATAGGAATGATAGACACACATGTCAGCAAAGTGGTTACCTCTGGGAAAGAGGGAGGGAAGTGGGATCAGGGAGGGGAACAGAGAAGTTTCAATTTTTTTTTTTTTTTTAGCCAAGATTTATAGGTTGTCAGAGATTTTGAAATCAGAGATTCAAGTTGGGGCAAAGGTAGTGGAATAATTGGTTTTGTCTTCCTTTCTTCCAGTTATTTCCTGGCTTGTTCTGTACAGTTTCTTAAAGGTAGGCAGGTAAATTGGAAGAGATTAAGGGAAAAGCTAGGGGTAAGGGGGTTAGAGGGTTGTAGATTCTGGAAAAAGCCCTGCAGAAAAAGGTATTGAAATGTTTTTCAAACTTCATCCCAGTTCTGCTCACTTCCTCCAGACTTAGGTTAAATGTAGGCATTTATATTATTGTCTACTCTGAAATACTTATATTTTTTACAGGTGATTTCTCAGTCTTTATGTTGGAAAGTTACTCAGGCAAAATTTCTTTACTCTAGGATTACATTTGGTCCTAAAACTGGTTTCAGAGAGCCTCCGCCTCTGAAATGGATTAATTCTTAAACTGATTACTCTCAAAATGGCTAATCCGTTTCCTCCTGTTTGCTGGAAAAATAATATCGAAAGCCAAGCTGTTCAATATTTAGATTGCAGTGATTAAGAAAGTAGCATGGATTATATGTTTATTTCTAGAGTGTGAGCAAATAGGGTCACACTTCAAGTGCTTTTCAAATGCTCGTGACTACTGACTGTCCTGTTTTATGACAGGATGATTTTATCTAAGAGCTATTTTCATGGAGTTTATTTGCAGAATCGAAGACCTCTGCTTGAAAATGTAAGGAAAATCTTTACACTCATTCTCGCTTTGAAAATCAGGTTGAAAGGTTTGTCTGTCCTATGAAGAAAAATAAGTACAGTTGAATAGTTTTGTTCAACCTGGAGAACAATACTTAATAGGAATTAGAGTTGTACATTTACTGGGGGTGATTTCAGACATATAAGAAGAAAAAATATTGAGTACTTGCGATATTTTTCTTTTAGAGAATGTGAACTCTGCTAAATGAAATATAAATTAATCGTAATAATCTTAAATTTATCATTTATTTAAGCCTCTCTTTCCTACCAGATATTTAAAAGAGTAGCTGAGAAATATATTTTATCTGATTTGAATTTAATTGCTATTATTTTTTCCTGGGTAAACTGCCTTATGAACAATGTAGAAGACCTAACTGGCTGAATAATCAAGATTTCACTTTATTGACATTTACTACTAAATATGTTTATTAAAGTTCAAAGAATAATTGAAATAACGAAGTATTATAATATTAAAATTTGTTAAGCATAAAGATAATATATGGATTAATTAAAATAATCCATCTGTACTATAAAATAATGATTAATGGATTGTTGCCTTATATTTGTGAAGCTCTGTGTGTATATGTGTATAGTTATAATTCTCCACAAACGTAATTATTTATATTTCTTACATATGCTGTTTAATTTTATCATCACAACGGTTTTGGAAGTAGGTGGAGTAGGTGAGATTTCTCTTTACTAAATGAGGAAAACTGAGTAGTTTAGTAATTAAATTGTTTTTTCATGGGTAGGGCTGCACTAAAATTAGGGCGCCTGACTTCTGGTTTAGTGCTCTTTCCCACTGGACGTTAGTCAGAATCAGGGAAATTTGGATTTTTCTGGCCCACTGATTCTTTGCTTTGGTCATTTTGTTTTGGTATGTTTCATTAGAATTTTTCCATCCAAGCAAAAAAGCCAATTCTACAAAATCAGTTTTTTGTAATTAGTACTTTTGACTGTAGATTTGGGAGTGAGAAAGATAAAACTTGACCCAAATGACATTTTTTGATTGTATCTCTATTAATCTGGTGCAACATTTTATTATTTAAAAAGAAATTAAGAATTAACTTGATATCATCTGTACTTTTGATATTACAGCAAAGTCTTGGTGATTGAGATGCAAGCAGACCTGTCTTCCTCCTTCCCTTCTTTTTTTTTAAAAAAAGTTTAAATTTAAAAAATTAAGATATAATTGACATATATTAGTTTCAGGTTACAACATAATGATTTGATATATGTGTATATTGCAAAATTATCAGCACAATATGTTTAGTTAGCATCCATCACCACACAGTTACACATTCTTTTTTCTTGTGATGTGAACTTTTAAGATATACTCTCTTAGCAACTTTCAGATATTCAATACAGTATTATTAACTGTAGTTGCCATGATGTTCATTACTTTCCCATTACATTGGTTTAATAACTGGAAGTTCGTACCTCTTGACCACCTTCACCTTTCACCCATTTCTCCTACGCTCTACTCCCCCCCCCCATAACGACCAATCTGTTCTCTGTATCCATGAATTTTTTGTTTTGTTTTGTTTGTTTTGTTTTGAAATTCCACATATAAGTGAGATCATGTGGTATTTGTCTTTGTCTGAGTTATTTCACTTAGCATAATGTCCTCAAGTTTCTTTTATATTGTCACAAGTGGCAAGATTTCCTTCTTTTTTAATGGTGGAATAATATTCCATTGTGTGTGTGTGTGTATATATATATATATATATATATATATATACCACATTTCCTTTATTTATTCATCCATTGATGGACACTTAGGTGGTTTCCATGTCTTGGCTATTGTAAATAATGCTGTGATGAACATGGGGGTTTAGATACCTTTTTGAGTTAGTGTTTTTGTTTCTTTGGATAAATATTTAAAAGTGGAATTGCTGGATCATGTGGTAGTTCTGTTTTTAATGTTTTGATGATTACTGATGTTGAGCACTTTTCATGTGCCTGTTGGCCATCTGTATGTCTTCTTTGGAAAATGTCTATTTGGATCTTCTGCCCATTTTTAAGTTTTTTAATTAGATTTGTTGTTATTGAGTTGTATGAGTTATATATTTTTGGATATTAACCCCTTATCAGATATATGATTTGCAAATATTTTCTGTAGGTTGTCTTTTCATTATTTTGATGGCTTCCTTTGCTGTGCAGAAACTGTTTAGTTTGATATAGTCCCATCTATTTATTTTTGCTTTTGTTGCCTTTGCTTTCAGTGTCAAATACAACAAACCATTATCAAGACCAATGTCAACGAGCTTTTTTCCTGTGTTTTCTTCTAGGAGTTTTACAGTTTCAGGTCCTATGTTTAAGTCTTTAATCCATTTTGAGTTAATTTTTGTGTTTGGTGTAAGATAGAAGTCCAGTTTCATTCTTTGCTTGTGGCTGTCCAGTTTTCCCAACACTATTTATTGAAGAGACTGTCCTTTCCCCATTGTATATTCTTGGCTTCTTTGTTGTAAATCAATTGACCATGTATGTGTAGGTTTATTTCTGGGCTGTCTATTTGGTTCCATTGATTTCTGTGTCTGTTTTTATGCCAATATCATACCATTTTGGTTACTATGGCTTTGTAATATAGTTTGAACTCATGAAGCATGGTGCCTCCAGCCTTGTTCTTTTTTTCTTAAGATTGCTTTGGCTATTCATGGTCTTTTGTGGCTCCATGCAAATTTTAAGATTGTTTGTTTTATTCTTCTCTTCCCTTTTGAAGACCTGCCTCAAGCTTGATGTTGGGAGCCTCATGATTCCTGAAAGAATTTTGCTTATTTTCTCCCATTATGTTTCTTTATAATGATTATTATTTTTAACTGATGTTTTTGAATGTGTTATACTTTTAAATGGAATTAAACGCAAGTGAGTACTTATGTAAAGCAAATATCTGTTAGTGTATATTATGAACGAAACCACAAAAAGACATTTGTATGTCTTACTTAGATACACATAGGATTAAGAAATGGAAATTTGGGGCATTAGAAAGGAATATTTACTTGTCACATAAAACATAGTAATGTTATTAACTATCCTTTTTAGTAATATGTAATTTATTCACACAAAGGATACTGTGACTTGCCTGTAGTAGTTAATATAACTTAGTTATCAAAATACCTTGTTTAGGGTATGTGAATTAATTGTAATCGAAAGTTTAAATCACTATTAGGGCTAAGTCTTTTTTTTCTTTTTTTGTCCTTCAGTTGCAGCAAAATCTAACTTCCATGTGTTTTGCTACTTTTATATGTCTTTTGGGAGATTTTGAAAAACCAGTGTCTTCTTTCTCCTGTGGAAGTGTTAAAAATCCTAAGAAACTTTCTTCAGATAAAGTTTGTCCCCTTTCAGTTATTAAATGTGCTTTCCTCTTATCTGTGAATTTCACCTTCAGTTTACTGGCAACTGCTTTTTCGTGTTAGGATCTTTGAATTATGATTAACTCCTTGCAATCTGGCGCTGGTCCCACCTCTGTACTGGAACTGCACTCTTGAAGGTCACTGGTGACCACATTTTAGCCATCTGTAGAATTTTTCCCTCAGTTCTCAATCTCCTTGACATTATAATGCCATATGACCTCGGCTTTTCAGTTACATGAGCACTCTATTTTGGATTTCTGCTTTGAACTCTCTGCTGCCCACGCTTCTTCCTGTAATACCTGTCTTTTCTTTGTGGGGTGGGTTTTGACCTTGTCCTTTGCTAGGTATTTACTTATTGCATTTTGAATCTTATCACTTTAGTGCTTCTTGCTTTGCATTGTGTCATAGATAAATCATCATTTCTCATAACTCTCACTGTGATGGCTATTGCTGGCAATTCTCAGAGCTTCATTTCACATCATTGCCCATCACCCAAACTCTAGTCCTGCACTCCCATCTGCTTTTAGGTAGATGTCCTTTCGCCTCAGAGCAGAACTTTCTCTAGTCATCTCCTTCAGCCTCTCTTCTCTGAATTTCTGAGTTTCTTTTACAGTCACAGTCTCTTAATACCTTGCCATTTTAAATTTGGTGTCGCTTATCTCCCAATGTCTCTTATGTTCTTCAGTCTTTCTTGAAAATATTTCGTAAATTTATCCTGTGCACTTCATTCCCTCATCTTCCCCAAAGTACTTCATAGAGTGTGTAACACTTCCAGTGTATTTTTTTAAAATTTAAAATAACCAACATAATACATTTATGAAATAGGAAAGGTAGAGTTTATTATTCCAATTTGCAGGTCAGGACATTCATAGTGAGAGAAGTGACTTGTCTGAGATATCATCACTGGTTAAGGTGAGAGCTATTACTAAAGCCAAGCTAATGTGATTTTAAGTCTATATCTGTGCCCAAATCAAGTGACTATTGTAACTTCCTATTAATGATCTTTCAGCTTCCACTTCTCTCCTTTAATTCACTTTACTTGCAATGCTACATTAATGTCTATAAAACCAATCAAGGTAGCAGCTATTAGAGATTGATACAGTGTCTCAATCACTGTGCTAGATAATATTGTTTAATCCTCAGAACTGCTGTGCAAGGTAGATATTGTTATCCATATTTTATAGATAAATAAATTGAGGCTTACAGGAGTTAAAGAAGCTGCTAGTCATTTTGTGTGATGGGATCAGGGTGGGGTGGAGATTGAAACTGACTCCCAAGCTCTGGTTCTATTTACAACCACATTATGCCCTTTATCAAATTCTTGATGTTACTCTTCTTCCTAAGAACTTACTGTGTATTCCTTTTGCCTTCTTAACCCCATTTGTACCCCTTTATCAACCCTTCCAGACCCTCAATAATTTGTTGGTAAGTTTCTTTTCTATTTATTTTCACCAGTAACCCTCCTCAGTGAATCCTCTGCCCTTTTTTTTTTTTTTTTTTTTTTTTTGATTTGCGGGCCTCTCACTGTTGTGGCCTCTCCTGTTGTGGAGCACAGGCTCCGGGCGCACAGGCTCAGGGGCCATGGCTCACGGGCCCAGCCACTCCGCAGCATGTGGGATCTTCCCAGACCGGGGCACGAACCCGTGTCCCCTGCATCGGCAGGCGGACTCTCAACCACTGCGCCACCAGGGAAGCCCCGAATCCTCTGCTCTTGTTCTCATCTCACACAGACCTTATCTAGGCTCACTTTATCACTTTAAATCATGCTGTTTACTCCCTGTGTAGAATAATTTCACCTCCACCTCTTTACTTATCCATAGCCAACTCTTTACCTTTTCCTCATTCTAACATTTAGTAAGCACTTAAAGCATGCATGGTGCTATGATAGCAGTTGCTAATATAGATGAATGGCTCTTGTTGGGGAGATGAGCAGGGAATGGGAGGAGCCACACTGGATTCCCCACTCTGATTTGAGAGCCCTAGCAGAGAGAGGTGTGCATGGGTTGCTATGGCAGCACTCAAGAGGATGTGATTAATTTTACGTGAGTTGTTGGGGAAGACAGAACTGAAGAACTGACCTTTGGGCTATAGCCTTAAAGGAGGAGGGGGAGTTCTCCAGGTGGAGAAGGGAAGGGAGGTGGGCTTTGTGGAAAGAGGACATATTGTATGAATAGAGGGATAAAACCACAAGTGTGTATGCCATATGTTGGTGTGTGAATATTAAAAGTTGCAGGGCTATGCAAGTGGTGTGTTGTCACCAGTGGGCCTCAAGTGACTGGCCTTCCCTTCATGGAGTCATTGGTCTGGTGTTTGACCTTATACTTTCAGACACCTGGTATGCTGGGCCCACTGAGAGTGGACCTCTCTCAGGAGCAGGGCCACGTTAGCCATACTCTTAGAAACTGATATACAGATATCTATATCTATATGTTTGTGTCTTTGTCAATTGATTAATTTCCAATGAGAGATACAACTGTCAAACAGATTGGATTGCTTGATTTGGCAGATCAGTTCATTGTCTCCCTGTAGGCAGGCTTCTTGGGAAGCCAAGTTGTTAATATGGATGTCAATTGATGATTGAGAAATACAGCTGTCAAGTTGACCCAGCATTTCTGACGAGCACGCTGTCTCTCTTCTGGCAAGATACATGGGAACCATGTTGCCACAGACCACCTGGTGAGCATGGCAAGAGAACCTGGAGGGATATTTGTTTGAAGAAGTATCTCTCAGCTGAGTTAGCTTAAGGCTATCTTACCAACTCTAGGAAGAGTATTGCCAAGGAAACCAGATTATTCTAGTCAACTCAGCCAAGACTTCCTCTCCTGTGGCTTAGTTTGATCTTGTGAACATTTGCCTAGATGGCTTTTCTGATTTCTTTGCTGACCAGTCCTCCCCTTTCCTCTTTTTTTTTTTGCCGTACGTGGGCCCCTCACTGCTGTGGCCTCTCCCGTTGCGGAGCACAGGCTCTGGACGTGCAGGCTCAGCAGCCATGGCTCACGGGCCCAGCCGCTCCGTGGCATGTGGGATCTTCCCGGACCGGGGCACGAACCCGTGTCCCCCGCATCGGCAGGCGGACTCCCAACCACTGCGCCACCAGGGAAGCCCCCCCCTTTTTTTTTTATGCTTTCTCCCTTTAGATATGTTGAGATATTCTGTCAAGTTACAGAGAAGTCTTAAGAGCTGGAGAAACAGAGGGATTTTCATATCTCTGTTTTGATTTATCTTGTTTTTATTTTAAATCACATTTTCTTATTTTCAGTCACTTGGGACCAAAATCAGGGAATGGTGAATAGCACCCTGAAGCCAAGAGTGTGAGATTTATGGTGGTGGGATGTTGGAGATGAGGCTCGAAAGGAAAGTTGGGACCAGATTGTGAAGGGTCTTGGATGCCATACTAAAAAGTTTGAATTTCAGAGTCCTTTCAATTCAGTTCTTTCCTCTGTGAATTCTTTTTTTCTCCCAATGTCGTCTTTCAATTTAAAATTTTTTATTATCTTCATCAAACAGTTAATATCTTACTATAGAGCATATGATAACGGCTCTTTCTAAGAGATCTTAAGATTTTTAAGAGATCTTACTTAGACCCCTTACGTTTTGACAGATAAATATTAGGTGATATCTGCAGTTTAAATGTGAGGTGCTTGAGAGCTTAAGTTCTGTTTCTGACTCCCATTGTGCTTCTTAATTCAAGCTATTTCCACAACTTCCTCTTTTATCCCCCAGTTTTTAAGACAGGTATTACTTTTTATCTTATCACGTAATTCTTTTTTATCTTATTATGTAATGTGTTTATCATGGTGCTTATGTACATGAATAGCTCTCTTATTAATTAATTATCATGTATCGGTCTCTTTTCTCAGTAGGCAGCTTACCAGTTCCTTATATTTAGGTGGACCTCATACTTACTCCTTTTGCGTCTTATAATACCTAGCCTAGTTGAATTTAAAGCAGTCCTTAGACAATAGAATACTATTTTAGAGCCAGAAGGTATCTTAATCTAGTTCAGTACTGCCATTTTCTACATGAGGAAACGGAGATCCAGGGCAGCTGTAATTTGCCAGAGCACGACTCGTAGAGCCATGGCCAGAACCCAGATGTCGTCATGTCTGTTCTAGCCACCTTTGCACCATACTACACTTGTTCCCTATTTGGCTGAGAGATGTATTCCATAAGGATGAAAGGGACCCTCAAAGATCACTGTATCAACATACAGACTCCAAAACCACTATTTAAAAACTTAATTTAGCAGCTTTTCTTGTTAGTGCTTGGAAGAGTATAGTTTTGAATGTTTTAGATCTAACTGTGTTATGTAGGAAACCACATTAAGAGGCACATAGGGAAAGGAGCTCACATGTTGAACTCTTCCTGTGTTCCTGCCAAGCAGTGTACAGGTGCTTTACACTCATCACCTCAACTATTTATTGTGACAGTCCTGTGAACTGTTATCCACATGAGCAAACTGAGACTCACAGAGGTGAAACAATCTTCAAGTAGAACTAGAAGATGTGGGGTGTGAGTCCAGGCCTACATGACTACAATGACTGTGCTCTTACAATTATGCTTCATTGTTACGGCCCTCAGCCAAAGCCAAGAATAGCAGCTGTATTAGCAGGTACCACACCTGACTTCCTACTGAGGGGAAGTCCAGCAGCCATTCCCCATTGTCTGTGGCAGGAGGTGATTGTTGGTGCCTGAGCTGGGTGGCAGTGTCTGACTCACTAAGTAATCTCACATTTTCTAACCATGGTTTGTGGCTCATATTTGTGACCTTTTCTATATGTATCTTATGTCATTGTTCCCTTTTCCATTCTGTGGGAGAACAGCACCATGTTATAAGCCCACATGTCTCATTCTTGCTTCTACCTAAGCCTCACTTTCCATCTTGTTAATGCTCCTCCTTTCTTCCCTTTTTCTCTCCACTCTTAACTCTTGGTGTGGAGAGAAAATTAGATGTGCTTGTTTCAAAGATACTTGAATGGATGAACTTCATTTTTTCCCCCCTGAATTCTTCTGTGGTGGTATGAAGAATAATGGGACAAAAAATATAAAAAGAAGGTGATGTGTAGTCACATTATTTGTCTTCCAGCAAAACAGCTTTTCAAAATAGCAAGATATATGCAATTCATAACTTATATAAAGTTCATCATTTATATTTATAAAATCTGTGTTTTGATGCTAGATGCAATTACTTCAAGTTTCAAACAATTATTTAAAAATGCTTTTGAATCATCTCCCTAAGAGCTTTCAACACGGTATAAATAGTACACTTTTTAACATTTCCTTTTGCATACCTGCAGTTTGCATCATCTTTGAGATTGTTTACCACATTTTTTTGCAAGGCACATGTGAAGACTCAGCCAACAAATGTCATTATATATGTGGGTTTCAAAAAGCAAATGGGGAAACTTTTGTTTAACCTTTTCAAAGAGTTGTTATCTGGGCTTTCCCCCATTTCAGAGCAAAACCAGATGTAAACCAAGGATGTGAACCAGTGTACATATTTTTGAATATATACCTCCTTTTAGGTTTTGCCAGTGATCATTTTTGTTAAAATATTACCACCTCCCCACTGGGAATTTAGAATGTTTCTGGTAAATAGTTCACTATAATCTGGTGATTTCCATCACTTCGCTTGTCCAGTTAAATTCTTATGGATTGTTTCTTAAAAAGAACAACACCATTGTGAGATGAGGAATTGGAGCCGTGGCATTTGATTAAATGTGTTCATGGGGGAAAATATGCTAAGAAGGCATTAGAATTTTTTCTTTATGCCAAAAAGTGCATTAGACTGGTAGACTCTACAGAGGGAGGTGACTCAACGGAATATCCTGAGGTGGAAGGTATTGGATAATAAGAACACCGAGTGAGAGAGAATAGTTTTTCTTAGCATGGGAAGTATAGTCCCTTTTCTAAGTAGAAGGGCTCAAACCCTAAACCACTGTGTTGAGATGGCATTTTTATTTATTTAGATTTTCCTTTCTGTTTAATTAAAGATTGGCATTAAGATGATCCTGTTTTTTGTTTATTTTTTAAAAATCGCTTATCTTCTATATTGCAAAAAAAAAATCCACTAAGAATGAATTAAAATTTTGTTAGGGGTATTTGTGTTGTGTTTATTCCTTCAGGTTTTAAATTTCATATATTCAGTGCCTTTTACTAGAACATTACATGCTTTATATATGCTTTATAATTATCTAGTACAAACTGTCTCTTATTAAGTATTTGATGGCACGTAAGATGTTTAAGACAATTTCATGTCCTACTTCTTCTACATAGTGAATACTAGACAGCTACTGGTTAAATAAATTAGGGAAGAAATAACTGAATGAGTACAGAAATATGTGGGGGCATGTATTATTTTCTTTTCTGAGTCAGATTCGTGATTTCTATGATGTTGCCTTACCAAATTCTTAAAATACAGATTTACATTAAATGATTTAGGTACTCACTATATAAAAATTCAATATTAAAAAATAAGGGTGAATAAATTTAAAAATAACTAATTCTACAAATAAATAATTATTATAATTTGGAACATCATTTCAGACATTTTTTTTCTCCTTCTGTGCACACAAAACCACCCCCCCACACACATGCCCACATACATACATAGATTTGTAGATGGAGAAATAAGAGATAAATTATAAGGATAGGATCATCCTACATACTACTTTCACTTAAATAAAAGTAATATTACTTGATTTTTACAGAAGTAAAAGAAATTAAAAACAAAAGGAGTTACAGTAATTAAGAGATGATCCCTTATAATAAGAAATATCTGATTTCACTAAAGTAGAAAAAAATTATGAAAAATGGTAACAGATCAGGATCATTATATTTTAAAAATTAACTATATATATTATTGTATCAGTTTATTTCCTGCAATGAAAAGTAAGAAATTAACATATTTCCCTTTTCCTACCTCCTAATTCTTATTACTTATATTAAATTTGTACCTTGCATTTGTACCTTGTGTAACACTTGCCTTCTGTTTTGTAACTAGTTTTCAGTTATTTAGTCTTAGTTTTGTATTTAACAGTATTCAGTGCTTACTTCCTGGTCTTTTATTTTAAACAACAGATGGTCTTCCGAAGTGGTCCTTAAGAAAATTCCATTCTCGGGGACTGATGCCCCTAAACAAGTACCACATTTTTTTTCTTTTTTTAAGGAGAATATATTTCTTTGGTCAGTAGATGGAGAAACTGAATCCTGCAGGGTAAAATCAAGTTTTGGCTCATACAACTTGATTATAAAATAATAGTTTGCTTATTTAGCTTAAGTATAGTCCTTGAAATATGAGTGTTATTTTCTTTTTCTTTTGTTTCTTAATTTTCTTTTTTGTTTTTTGAAAAATTTGATATGTAGGTCAAGTAGCAAAAACTATATAAAAATAGACTCTATGAAATTGAAGTAGAAATTGAATGTTAGGGTCACTTTAAAAAGTTCATATAGGCCACTGCATATGACACAGCCCTAGCATAGTAAATAGCCTTTAATGTTGCAGAATTAGTTAAGGTGGTGCATGCCATTAGGAAGGAAAACAGAAACAGAACTATGGAGCCAAAAAAGCATACATTGGACTAAAAGAATACCTATTGGTTCAGTGCTATTGAGGAAGAGAGCTCCTAACAGGAAATCAACTCTGTAGGCATCCTGGGGTCAGAATGCAAATGGTTTTGAAAATCTAACTGGTTTAGAATTCACTCTATAGGAAATGAGGAGTAAATGATGGCATTTTTAATGTTTATTTTTATTTATTTTTAATTGAAAGATTCTTTAAATTCCATAGTGCTTTACAGTTTTCAAGAGCTTCACACACATGATTTCACATTATCCCATAATAACCCTTTTTGCCCCCCTACCCCTATACTGCCCCTTGTTATTTTCTTTTAGTTGTGTACTTTTAAAAGATTGATGGATTATTTGTGCCAGAAAAGTAAAACCCTGGGTCACTCTCAAAAAGAGTTAGTACTAAATCCAGTTGGTTCTATAGAAGCAGAGGTCCAGTGAGCATCTCCCAGGGCATTCTGAGGCTGTCACCCATGTCACTTCTGCTATACTTGCTGAGATTGCTGACTGAAGTTCTATTTCTGGAAGACCAGAAATGGAAGGGCCCCGTTTCTTCGGGGTACCTATTGGAAAAATTTTCCCGTTTTCTCCTATTAGTATATGTTGTACCTTCTTATTCTCCTTTTCTTGCACTTGATAATGGGAGATAGCATTAAAGCAGCATTGTATTTTAATCATACTCTGTGAATATGGCTTTTCTCTGTAAAGATCCATTCATTCGGAGGACAAAGAACCTGTTTTATCTCTATTCTGTAAAAATAAATATAGTCTATTTACATCCACACATTTCTCCATGTCTTTCTTCTTTAATTCTTTATTTTGACTAATTTCTTGGCTGGCTGAATTTGGTTATCAGGTGTTTTGTTTTGTTTTTTAGGGTTTTTTTTTTGGTTTCATCTAAGCCTATCTATATCTGTTTATATATCTACCTATATGTATAAATATTTTTTCAAGAAGAGCTCATGGTTGCTGAATTTCTTGAGTAATTGAATGCTTGAAAGTGTTTGTAGGTTGCTTTTGTGCTTTATGGACAGTTTGGCTGGGCATCACATAATTGGGTGTTATATCTTTCCCTTAGAACTCTGAAGACATTGCCCTATCATCTCCAGATAATAGTGAATGCTGCTATAGAAAAGTCTAAGGCCACTCTTGGTTTTTCTGCCTTTTTACTGACATAATTTATATTTATTTTCTCTCTTTCTTAAATTCTGTAACCTCATGAGGATATGTCTTAGTATTAATTGTTTTGAATCCAGTTTTTCTGGAACGTTTTCTTTTTTAAGTATTTTATCCCACCCCCACCCACACACCCCCCAAGAGAAGGTTTTCTTTTATTATATTGCTTTTTTTTCTGTTTCATTTGTTCTGGTTTCTTTTGCAAGAATGTCAAGTGTGTATTGGCTAGATCTCTTTCATCTTCTATATTGATTATCTCATCTCATCTCATATATCTTTCAAAACTTTTCATTTTGTGTGCTTTTTTAATGCCCATCCTCTCTTTTTCTTACTGTTTCAGTATTGCATGTTGTTTTTTTTGTTGCTTATTTTGTGGCTTTAATCTATGTTTTTTTTTCTTTTTTTTTCCCCTCAATCTCCAGCTTCTTTAGCCTTACAGTTTGCTGTTTCATCTTTTAATTTGCTTATCTTCTCTTAGATATTTCATACTTTTCGTTGGATAGCTCATATTCTCTGTAATTTAAACTGTGGAAAATTATTTGTGAGTAATTCCTGTGTTTCCTAAGACATTATCTTTTTTTCATCTGTCATTTGCTTATATCCTTCCACTCCAATCCTCAGTAGTTCTGTGTAAATTTTTTGCTGATTCCTTTCTAGTTCATACTCATTTTTGAATGGGCTTAATTCCTTTAAAAACAGGTATTACCTGAGAAAAGTATGAGGTCAGATGCAAGTATTGAGTAGTAGGGAGAGGGGATAAATGACATCAGTTTGCACTTCCATATGGACTTTTTTAACTTAAACACTTCTTCATCCAAGATGGTTCCTTTGATCTGGGGACATGTCTCACCTCAGTTTGCAGTGCTGTGAAGGTCACTGTGACTTTGAGTTCCTGTGAGTCAAAGGAATGGTTTGGTGATAACTCCTTCCTGTTTCTTTCCTCCCATTTGGCACTATCTCTGAGCTTGGAAGCTAGACATTGACAATAAAAACATGTTGATGTTTCCTCTGTCCTTCTGTGGTATAGACCATGATTTTCTGGAGAAACCTCTTTTATTTTCTCCTAGGTTGATGCTTAAACATCATTGCCCTAATCAGAGTTTCCTTGAATGGGGTTTAGAACTGTTCCAACTTTAGGGAAGTCTTTATCCTGCCTGAGATCTGAGGGGGTGTGGTCAGCATGACTCCTCATTTGATTCCAGGTATCACATTTTTCTTTCTTTCTTTCTTTCTTTTTTTAAATAGTTTGTGGTTTGTGGTTGTGGCTGTGTCTTTGTTTCATTGAAGTTGAGGTATTCATTATTTTTTGTTCTTTTGTTTTTTTTTTTTTTGGTTTGTTTCTGGAGTAGAGACTAGGGTAACAGTATCTTCCTACTGTCTCTCTTTTTTTTTTTTTTTTTAACTGTCTCTGCTGGCTCACTGGTGTGCTCGCTGTCACTCCCTCTCATCCTCCCTTTTGTTACCCTTCCTCTCCCCCTGCCCTTAGCTACTTACCCCTTAAATCAGAAGGTTTTCCAAAGACCCATTTTCAGTCCATTTTTTTTCTATGTTAGTTTTCTCTTCCTGAGTGACTTTGTCTACTCCTGTGTCATTAATCTTCACCTCTAGTTTAATTTTTATTATTTTTTTGGTTTTCTTTCAGCTTTATTGAGATCTGAAAAAAACACTGTAGAAGTTAAAGGTGTACAGCATAATGACTTGACTTACATATATTATGAAATGATTACCACAATCAGTTTAGTTATCATCCATCATCTCATAGTCTAATGATTTTTGGATTAGCAGTTTGGCATTGACTCCTCCTGAGCTCCAAATGCTTACTAAATACTAATAATACCTCAAAATTTCCATTCAAAATGAAATTGTTAATCTTCCTTGCAAAATGTGGTTCTGTTTACTACCTCATTTAATGGAAACTCATTCTCCCAAATTATTAAGACTTAAAGGGCTTCCCTGGTGGCGCAGTGGTTGAGAGTCCGCCTGCCGATGCAGGGGACATGGGTTCGTGCCCTGGTCTGGGAAGATCCCACATGCTGCGGAGTGGCTGGGCCCGTGAGCCATGGCCCCTGAGCCTGTGCGTCCGGAGCCTGTGCTCCGCAATGGGAGAGGCCACAACAGTGAGAGGCCCGCGTACCACAAAAAAAAAAAAAAAAAAGACTTAAAGATGTCTCAGTCAACCATAATTTTTCTTTCCCATGCTTCTCTCAACTGATCACTTATCCCTTCTGACTAATATTGATTTCTCTTGTGTCCATTGTGTCTTTACATTGAGACTGTAAGTCCATTGGAGGCAGGCATCTGTCATAGTGCTTCACATATAATATGTAGTTTCTAAAAAAATGTTGATTCGAATCCTTTGAATGCTAATTTTAGCTTTAATAAAAATCTGATCTCAAGATGGTTTTAATGTCTTAATCTAAAATCATCCTGTGGTAATTTCACATATTTTACTGCTAATCACCTTGTCTGGATGATAGCTTTTTGTATACTTATAACTCCTGCCTTCTCTTTTTCTTCAGTTCACATATCTATGAAGAGTTTAAGACTATACCATTCCTCAGACTTAAAACCTTTTTGTTGACTTTATTGTTGTTTAACTCCCGCTCCCCCAAATTTTGATTGTTTCCTAAATGATTCAGCTCTTACTAGACTTAAAAATATCATGGTCAACATTGTTGGGTGGTTTCTTTGTGAAAATATTAAGAAGCCAGTGGTAAAAGATCTTTATATTACATTTTAATTTTTGTTTGTAAAATTAGATGTCTTAATTAAAATTGCTTTATATTTAATGTGGTACTTTTATACTGTTAATTCTTAATTATTATTATATTTTGGATTGGGAGTCCCTTAAGCATTAATTTTTTCATACATTGGGAGAGAAAAGCAATAAATGTCAAGAGATTGAGTGAAGAAATCAATTGTATGTAGTATGGTAAAACCCTTGTGTTGACACATACTGGTACATGTTAGCTGTTTGGTGCATACGTTTCTTTATTGGCATTGGGAACATAATCTTTTGAAACCATCATTGTAAAAGTGAAGCTGTCATTGTAAAACTTAAGATTTTGACAATAAGAACTGCTCCTCAATATGGGAAGCTTGTTGAATTTCTCATAAAACCACAAACCATGAACTTCTCTTGGAGAAAGATACTTTTTAAATGACCTGACATGTTTTAAAGAAAAGGTGGATCCTTTTGGTTTATGAGCAGGAGAGCCATTGCATTGCATTTCCATGTTAAACTGCACACACAAGATCTGGATTTTAAAAAGGAAAGAACTTTCTCAGGTGATTAACTTTAAAATAATTTCTTATGTAATTAATTTAAAAATAATGTCTTTAATTTTTAGAGCAGTTTTAGGTTTAGAAAAATTGAGTGGAAGGTACAGAGGGTCTCCCCTCCCTAACCTCCCCCACCATCAAATCCCCACCAGAGTGGTACATTTGTTACAACCCATGAACAAACATTGATCCATCATTATCAACAAAAGTCCTTAGTTTAAATTAAAGTTTACTCTTTTTGTGTTAGACATTCTAAAGGTTTTGACAAATGTATAATGAAACATGTATTCACCCTTGTAATATCATACAGAATAGCTTCACTGCCCTAAAAATCCCCTGTGATTCACCTAATTATCCTTCCCTCCCTCTTTCTTGTAAATCCCCTGGCAAACCACTGATGTTTTTACTGTCTCAATAGTTTTGCCTTTTCCAGAATATCTTATAGTTGGAATCAGGCAGTATGTAGCCTCTTCAAATTGGCTTCTTTCACTTAGCAATATGCATTTAAGACTATTCCATGTGTTTTCATGGCTTGATAGCTCATTTCTTTTTAGTGCTGAATAATATTCCACTGTCTGGATGTACCGTTTATCCAGTCACCTTTTGAAGGATAGCTTGGCTGTTTCCAAGTTTTGGCAATTCTGAATAAAGCTGCTGTAAACATTTGTGTGCAGGTTTCTGTGTGGGTGTAGGTACCAAGGAGCATGATTGCTGGATTGTATGGTAAGAATATGTTTAGTTTTAATTTTGTAAGAAACTGTCAAACTGTCTTCCAAAAGAGGCTGAACCATTTTGTGGTCTCACTACAAATGAAGGAGAGTTCCTGTTGCTCCACCTACTCTTCAGTATTTCAGGTGTTGTTAATGTTTTGGATTTTAGCTGTTCTAATAGGTGTGTATTAATTTACTATTCCCTGATGACATGTGATGTTGAGCATTTTCATATGCTTATTTGCCATCTGTATATCATCTTCGATGAGGTGTCTGTTCAGATCTTTTGCTCATTTTAAAATTGGGTTTTTTCAATACCATATGATATCACTTATATGTGGAATCTAAAATATGACACAAATGAACCTATCTGTGAAACAGAAACAAAATCAGGGACAGAGAATAGACTGGTGGTTGCCAAGAGGGAGGGGTGTGGGAGAGGGTAGGAGTGGGAGTTTGGGATTAGCAGATGCAAACTGTTTTATATAGAATGGATAAACAACATGGTCCTACTGTATAGTACAGGGAACTATATTTCAATATCCTGTGATAAACCATAATGGAAAAGATATGAAAAAGAATGTATATACCTGTATAACTGAGCCACTTTGCTGTACAGTAGTAATGAATACAAGATTGTAATTCAACTATACTTCAATAAAAATAAATTTTAAAAAATTGGGTTGTTTATTGTTGAGTTTTAAGAGTTTATTTATTTATTTTTAAATTTTTGGTGTATTTTGGATGAGTCCTTTATTAGGTATGTCTTTTGCAAATATTTTTGCCCAGTCTGTGGGTTGTCTTATTTTCTTTTTTTTTTTCCCATGTCTTATTTTCTTGACATGTCTTTTGCAGAGAGGAAGTTTTTAATTTTAATGAAATCCAACTTACCAGCTTCCTTCCCCCCAGCCGCCCCCAATTGTGCCTTTGGTGTTGTGTCTAAAAAGTCATGGCCAGGGCTTCCCTGGTGGCGCAGTGGTTGGGAGTCCGCCTGCCTATGCAGGGGACGAGGGTTCGTGCCCCGGTCCGGGAGGATCCCACATGCCGCGGAGCGGCTGGGCCCGTGAGCCATGGCCTCTGAGCCTGCGCGTCCGGAGCCTGTGCTGCGCAACGGGAGATGCCACAACAGTGAGAGGCCCGCGTACCACAAAAAAAAAAAAAAAAAAAAAAAAGATTAAAAAAAAAAAAGTCATGGCCAAACCAGGGTCATCTGCATTTTCTCATGTATTATCTTCTAGGTGTATTATAGTTTTGCATTTTACATTTAGGCCTGTGATCCATTTTGAGTTATTTTTTTGTGAAGGGTATAATGTCTATATCTAGATTCAAATTTTTACCTGTAGATGTCCAGTTGTTCCATCACCATCTGTAGAAAAAACTGTCCTTCATTGAATTGCCTTTGGTCCTTTGTCAAAGATCAGTTGATTATATTTGTGTTGGTCTATTTCTGGGCTCTCTTTTCTGTTCCTTTGATCTATTTGTTCTTTCACTGGTACCACACTGGCTTGATTACTGTGTAATTAATTTTTAAAATAATAATTAGTAAACTATTTAAGTGTTTTTTGTTAAGATTTGTGAAACAAGTTATCTTAAACCAATTTCTTATATTAAGTGTGAGATATGTTATTTTTAAAAATAGATACATTATTGGTAATCATTTTAGTAAAATTTATGTACAGTAGAAACACTGTCATAATGGAAAGAAATAAAATTGTAATATTTTTACTTTAAAGAAACTATACTCTTATTCAGTAGCTTGTTTTATAAGTTCTGTTGGCTCTTTAATACCTATTAAAGAATTTACTTTTTCAAATATGAAATAATAGTTTAAATGTGATTATTAAAAAGTCTGGATTAATCTTCTAAAATAACACTGTCCAGCATGAGAAATCAATATAGCTGTTCTTATATTTTTTTGAAAGCTGTTGCTTTTTTAGCATTAGGAAGAAATGACATTACTTGTCTGAAATATTTCATGGTGTAAATCAATGTGTAAACCCTTTAGTTTGTGAAACAAATTGAGCTAGAGCTTGCAGGATGCTGATAAATACATGGCACGTTTTTTTGCCTGGAGACCTATTCAGGAGAAAAAAACTAACCAGTAATATAAAGTAATATGTGGCAAGCACAGTGTGGGTGGCAGTGCAGTAAGCTCAGTAGTACGTTATTGTGACTGGTGACTATAAACTAGTGATATCACACAGCTAATTTTTACTCATGGTATCTTTAGCCTTGTGTGTCAGAAACACAATGAATTTACAAAGAAGTCATTAGGTTATTGGGATGATTGTCAGCCATGATCAACTGCTAAGAATGTATTTTTTTATATCAGTTTTATTCAGGTATAGTTTACTTACAGTAAACGGTACCCATTTTAAGTGGGCAATGTGGTGAGTTTTGACAAAAGTACACAGTTGTGTAACTATGACCACAATTATGATTTGGAATGTTTGTATAACCCCAGAAAGTTCCCTTGTGCCCCCTTGAAGTCAACCCCCCCACCTCCAATCTCAGTGTCCAGTCAATTGCTGATCTGCTTTCTGTATTGTAGATTGGTTTGCATTTTCTAGAATTCTTAGGAGTGTGTTTTGCTAAATGCAGAAGATATGTTCTTGAAAAATTGATGGCATATTGATTTTTTATAAAATGAACAATATGTTTTATTAAAATTTTTGAGATGCTCAAATGAAGTTCAGTTGGTATTATTCCTCTTATTTTGGGTTTCAAGTTTTTCTACCTTGTATTCTCTCTGTAATAACTTAAATCTATATTTCATGTAGCTTAATATATAAAACCAACTCATGACATGTTATTTTGTAGAGCAAATTATCCTTTAGTAGTTGTACTGTTATCTCCTCATTTGCTTATTTATAAAAGTTGATAAACAATACAAGAAATAAAAATCTACAGATCCTGTTGTTGTTATTAGAATTCAATACCTTCTTTATTCCATACAGTTGTCATTCAATCGACAGTTTAACCTTGCTGTGTAAAAGGCCATTTGCCTTGTCCTTATGCCCTATTGCTCGGACCTCTGGGAATAGGAGAGTTAGGGTGGATAAAATAGCTCTTTACTTCATAACATTCTGTTCTTTGTGACACCTATTACTCATATGTAGTCTATTCTAAAGCATGCTGAAAAGTAGCAGTTGATCTCATGGAGAAAATAGCCCCACCAAGGTGAAATATTAGAATCCTTTTATGACTTTTTTATCAAATGTACTGAAATGTTTACCTCTTTTTATAGGAAAGAGTTAAGAATCCTTTGCATATTAGAATGGCTGGAGTTTTCTGGTTTTGCCCAGAAACGTTCTGTTTCTAGAATTTATGCTGCTTCATTTATTAGTCATTTTGAAACTAGTTCTAAATAAAAGCCAAACATTATGAAAAGATTTTTCATCTTTGCTCCACCAAACGTATTTAAATTTCTAGTTAATTTGGAAATCTTGTACTCACATAAAGACAAATAATTCTAAACTTATTTAATACAGTAACACTTTGGATAACTGATGTTCTACTAACCAAATCCTTAAGTAACTGGCATTTTGAAATGATAAATGTGTATCTGTTAAGAAATCTTGAAGATCTCCGTTTAAACACTGCTTCACTGAAGCCTTCAGACCAAAGAAAAAATGTGTCAGTAGTCAATTTGAGAGAGACAGTATATGTGGGATGGGACTAAATGGCAATAGATAAGAGCAACCAACTTGAGAACTTAATGGTGATTATCCTTCTCAAAACAAGTCAGTCAATACTCTTTTTTCTTTTTTTTTAAAGTAATGCACAGGCTACTTTTAAAATTTCTTCATTTTGGGGGATTGTCTTCAGAAGCCCAGGCATATTCCATTTAGCCTATACTGTGATGGCTTACACATAGTCCTCCCTTCAGCAGGTTAAATCAAATGGGGGAAGAGACATAAACTATTACCTGTCACAAAGCAGATTGCACCAATGTTCTAATAGTGGCATCTAATGGTACAGTGGGGAGGGAAAAAATAATTCTGGCTTGGATGTCAGGGAAGGCTTCATGAAGTGATACTGTTTATAAATAGAGTGATGAGTTGCATTAAAATTTGTATTTTTACCCCCATTTACAAAGTTACTATTTACTTTAGAAAATTTGGAAAACCAGAGAAGCATTGAGAAAAAAGAAAAAAAAATTAAATTACCATTAATGTTTTCATAGGCAATCCATTACCTATGGATTACCTTTAGCTATATTTTCACCTGTCACTTTTAATATGGACATTTCTCCATGTCATTAAGTGTTTTTCTGCAACATCATTTTAAATAACTGCATAGTCATTTAACTACTGTATAAGGCAGAGGGACTGGCAGAGGCCAGGTGACAGCAAAGTGTCCACTATGTTTAGAGAATGAGGACATCTAGGTCCATGTGAGGAGAGTGTGGGAAGCAGTTGGAATAGGATAGATTGAGACTTGATAATGGATGCCCAAGGCCTGAAGCTTTGAATCTGTTTTGTAGGTACTCTTTCACCCAGCTACCATCAGTTGTATGAATTCTTCCTTGACTTATGGTCGGCAAAATGAATTGACCTCTGGTTTATCCTCTCGTAATACTTTGTGCATGCACACTCATGCATGCATGTACACTCACATGTTAGCATGCACGCACACACACACACACACACACACACACACGTTTTAAGTATCTATGTGCCTGTCTTCCCCATTAGAATATATCTTTGTGTAAGCGTGTGACAATTAATTCGGTCTGAGTTAAGGAAAGCACAGCAGGTCAGTTCTTAACATTCTTGGTGGTTGGGATGCCATTGAAAACTGGCTGATGGACAGGAGGAAGATGGATTTAAAGGAAGAGAGAACAGAAGGTTATTGCGTTGTCCAGATTTGAAGAAATAAGTCTCTGATGTAATAGGCTACTGAGAGTGGGAGGGATATTATTTCCAACAATTATATTCTGATCATTCCCAGGGATCTCATTCTTAATTTTGGAAATTAACAGTTTGCTTTAAACCTTTTTTCTCTTTTTGTTTCCTTTGAGACTAGTCTGAAACAATTTTAACTCTTGATTTTATTAAAATTAAAAAAAACAGTGATGTTTTGGTTACACAGTTGATTAATATTAATTATGATCTGAAATACCATCTTAATTACATTTGGTTAAAGAAAAACACTAAATAGTGTTTTTGGAATAGAATTTTGGATGAAAATAATTGGTAAAAATATATTATCATTTATGGCCATTTCCTTATTCTAGCAGATTCATTGTCTAAGAATGTTAACCTTAGTATTATCAAAAAGATTCTTTAGTAGATGAAATTTGAAATATTATTAGAACATTCCTTTATTCTTATAAAACATGACTAATTTCTCCACAAAATTTCAATATTAAAAATAATGAATTTTCACCAAGATGAATGTTTATTCAGATACTGAAGATTTGGTTAAGGATTTTCCTGGTGGCACAGTGGTTAAGACTCCGAGCTCCCAATGCAGGGGGCCTGGGTTCAATCTCAGGTCAGGGAAGTAGATCCCACATGCATGCTGCAACTAAGCGTTCGCATGCTGCAACTAAGAAGCCTGTGTGCTGCAACTAAGACCTGGCGCAACCAAATAAATAAATAAAATAAATATTTTAAAAAACGGGACTTCCCTGGTGGCGCAGGGGTAAAGAATCCACCTGCCCATGAAGGGGGCATGGGTTCGAGCCCGGTCTGGGGAGATCCCACATGCCGCGGAGCAACTAAGCCTGTGCACCACAACTACTGAGCACCTAGAGCCTACTACCGAGCACCTAGAGTCTGTGTTCTGCAACAAGAGAAGCCCACTGCAATGAGAAGCCCGCGCACTGCAACGAAGAGTAGCCCCCGCTCTCTGCAACTAGAGAAAGCCTGTGCGCAGTAACGAAGACCCAACACAGCCAAAAATAAATTACTTTAAAAAAAATGTAAAAAAAAAAGAATTAGTTAAATGTTGTGTATTTGCTTATTGATTGACTGCTTAAAAGCAAGGCCAAATATTTTTATTTAAAAAGATGCACCGTATAACGAATTTTTGAATAGCATACCACTGATGAATCTTTACTTTCGAAGATGCTTTTTATTGGCTAGTGCTCTGCTAAGAACAACAGACTAATGTATTTAGAAATTTTCATGATGCTAATTACAATTTATTAAGCACTTACTGTATGCCAAGCTCTGGCTCGAATAGTTAAGGGACATTCTGTTATTTAAAAACACCCCCTGATGAGGTGGGTCTTATCTATTATTACATGAGGAAATTGAAGCTCAGAAAGGTTACGTTTCTTGCCCAGGATTACACATGTAGCAAGTAGCAGAGCAGGAGGTGTTTTTCTCTGGTTTGTGTGTCTTTTCATTATTAAGCGTTATTTCTTTTGAAGTGTTATGGGAAAGACCTTAAGGAATGTTAATACTGTAAGTGGCATCACATGTGAATGGTATATATGCCTCTCCATCAGCAGATGACTATTTTGTTTACTAATTTCTTTTAGTGGATAACTTCTCATCTTTTTTGATCCTTCCAAAATTGCATACCCAGCACTGGCATGAATGAAAAAAAAAAAAAGGGCTACCATAAGATTATTATTTAGCTAGATTTTTCTTTCTTATATCCTGTTTAAAAAATAAGAGTATTTTCTTTGAAAAACTTTCTGTACTTATTGAGACAACATTGGTATCCTCATTTAATGTGTGTGATTGATAGATATAATTTTATATTTACTTTTTAACTGTCTTATACTTTCAAAAACCATGTAAAGCCTCTCCAACTGCTATTTCTCCTTAACAGTATCTTTAAGAAGCAGTCACAACATGTTTCTTCCTGAACACCCAACAGTTTAGCATTCTATCAGATGTTTTGCAGGGCTTCAGCAAGTCGTTATAGTGAACGTCTTCAGGAGGCAATGAAGTAGGCAGAGCGCTGCGGCCTAGACACCTGTAGAGATTGAAACACCTGCCCTCAAGCAAAAGCTAGTAATTAGTTGCTCAGATTCCCTTGCAAACTTCCCCAGTGTTGTTGCACATGAAACACAAAGATCACAGGGATGCTGTCATGAGCTCCGCACTGTTGGAGTTGTTTATGCCCATTCAATTTTTAATGTTCCTATAAGACATTTTGATGGGAACCCTGAGCCCAGAGGGATTTGCACACTTGATCAAACCTGTGATGAGTTAAATATAGAAGTAAAGAGAAACCTTTGGATTACATTGACTGTTAACTTTTAGCATGGTGTTAGTGGAAAACATTAACATGATCCTAGAGGCAAAGTTGTGTTTGATCAACCTTCACAATTTTTTGTTTCTCGACAGCAGGTATAGCTTCAGTAAATCTAAACAAGTTCTTTAAGGCTTATAGATCCAAGTGCAGGTGGATATCTGGATGGCATCGTCTGAATATTTTAAAAGATGATTTTATATCAACCACTTTTATCAAAATTGAACTGTTCTCATATACCAACCTTTTAATCCTACCGCTTTGTCATATACAGTTTATATTACTAAAGAATGAGATGATAGGTGATTGAATTTTAGTAAAATACAGTAGTAAATATGAATTGGATATTTTGGGGCCAAAGAAATTTATTACTCAGAGTACTTGGAAAGTCTTTTTATACCATTGTTTTAATTTTAACACTATATATACTCGATACTATGCGGGATAAAAACTAGTGGTTTACTGGGTAGTTTTTAACTTTGGGATTCAGTTCTTTGATTATTATATTTGTGTAAGTTGTTAATAAATGGTTTCACTAAAGATCCATTGCTGATGATCCTTAAATATATTTAGTGTGAAAAATGCTATAATTTCTAATATCATAGCAAATTTGGTTCAGATTTATTCTGAGACAAAATAACTCTAGCACCTCATCCTTTAAGCATAGTATGGTGGATATACATGCTTCCTAAACTGGTTCTTAGAGACAAATGTGTGTCGTGGAGTTGTCAGAGTAGAACTAAAGAAGGTTATACAGCCCTGGACTATCATTGGCAGAGATGCTAGTGAACGTGGTCAGCCCATTGTGCCTCACGTTTTCCTTCATTAATACATAGGTAGACTCTTCCAGTGGGTTTCTGAGTGTAGTTTCTTCATTAGTTCCTCAGGAAAAGTGAAATGAATGATGTGTTAAAAAGCTTACCTCTAGCTTTTACATGTGCCTGCCTTTTTTAGTCGTAGTCAGCCTCAATGTGGATGGGACTTGGGATGCTCCACTTGTAAGTTGATGACCGTGATGCTAGCTATCATAAACAAAGTACTTTTGCATGTTATACGTAGAAAGTTTTGGCTAGTTTATATCTCATTGACTTTCAGGAATTTCACAGAAGTCATTACTAAGAATTGGTCTGTCTTTAGTGGCCTTTGGAATTCCTAATAACTTCATGTACATGTTGCATAAAACATTTGCAGTCTGTTTCTTACATAAATGCTCCATGTGCCCTGGGTCAGTAACTTATTTATTGTTTTATCCTTGATGCCTAACTCAATGCAGTCCGTGTTGGTTGGATTAGTGAATGATTGAAAATACTGTGCAATGCATATGAATAGCCCATGCAAACACTATAATAAAGGGTGGATCATATGGAACACTTTCTGTAATAGAAATGACTTTTTTTCTGTATATTTTTTTCCAGTGTAATCCTAGGTTGATTTTTTTCTAGAATAAGTATCTGTGATTTGACTTTACCTTTTTACTATCAGTGCGTCAAAAATATTGTGTGAAAGAAGATTTTATATATTTACTAAAGTGAAATATTTCTTAACTCTAAGTCTCAATCTGGACCCATTGAGCTTACTTAGCTTTGTTTTCTACTCCTCTCTAACCATTTGTTTCTCCTGCTGTTCTGGACAGACTTTTCACCCTGTTTCAGAATAAGCTGCACTTCTTCCTGGCGTCATGCCGTGCGTGGTCTCTGAGCTCCAGTCTCATGAACTCCTGAGTTTCTTCTGTTTTTGACTTACCACTTTAGAATTAAATCATATGTGTTTCTATATTTTGCAAAATGTGTGTCTACATGTAGTAATGTCATTACTATGATTTTAAAATTTAAAAAATTTTAATCCTTTTCTTTCTGGCCTATGGCAGTAGTCACTCGGTACATGCTAGTTAATCTCTAGCTTTGTAGTAGGAAAATAAATTTCCAGAGAAAGTGAGAAAGACAGACAAATAGACAGAGACAGATAGGAGTGAAGGAAAGAAGGAGAGAAGATGGAGGGAGGGAAGGGGGAGGAAGGAAGGAAAGAAGGAAGGGAGGGAGGGAGGGAGGAAGGGAGAGAGGGAGCGAGGGCAGACCAGCATATTTTGTGGAATAGGGAAGGAGCAATGATTTTAGAATTTGAAAGACTTGAGTTCAAATTTCAGTTCTGCCTCCTCGCTTTGTAATGTTCAACGGGTGTAAATGATATTAATATCTACGTGGTAAGCTTGTTGTGTTAAATTAATTAATGTATATAAAGTGCTTATTAGCACATTCTCTGCACATAATACATGTTTACAAATCATAGCTAACTCTATTATTTTGCAGGTGAGGAAAGTGAGGTTTAGAGAGCTGACCAGTGGTCATTCAGTCAGTAAATTCTGGAGAGATGACTGAAGCCCAGATTTTTCTTACTCTAAAGCAGTGTTTCTCAAACATTAGTGTACATCAGAATTTCCTGAAGGGCTCATCAGAATACAGGTTGCCTGACCCCACCCTGGAGTTTCTAGTTCAGTAGGTCTGGGATGGGGCCTGGGTATTTGCATTTCCAGTAAGTTTCCACCTGCTGCTGCTGTTGCTCCCATTGCTGGTCCAGGGACCACACTTTGAGACCCAGTGCCCTCTAGCAGTATTTCTCAACCATAGCTGCACGTGTAAGAAGTCACCTGGGAGCTTCTAAAAATTGTTGATGAAACCAAAATCTTTGATCCTGTGGTTTAAGTATCAGCTTTTTTTTTTTTTTTTAAAAAAAAAAGTCCTCCAGGTGATTCTGTTGTGCAGCCAGAGTAGGTAACGCCACTCTGCCTAAAGCTAGACTCTTGGCAATTTTCCATTAGAACTGGGTACCAAGCAAAGCACTGGCCTTGAACACCTCTTGGGTGCTCAGTGAGGCAAGGCCACTGTACTGTGTTGTTTTTGTCCCGTGATGATTGAAAACAATTGCTCCAGCCTAGAATTCTTTTATTACTTCAACTCTTCTCATTATTTGTGTCTATTGTTTGAATTTCTCCATCCAGTTTCACCCTCCAGTGTCTTGAATATACTCATCAATCTGTATTTTATGTTACTATTTGGCAGAAGCAACTATTTAGCAATAGTTGACTTGAAGTACAAAGTAAATAAAGGAATGTATCTAATTAAAAAATCACTTTAGCAACCTACTGTACTTTTAGAGTTCTAATTATGAGTTTGTTCTTCTCATCTCAGAAGAGAGGCTGTTGGAAACCTTATGTTTTTATTTTAGGGTACCCAGTTATTGGTTAGAACAGATTGTGATAGCTGGGCACCCAGGAGTATATTTAAAAAATGCAGCAGATTAATTGGTAATATTTCAGTCATTTCTTCTGTTACATGATTCAGTCAATAAATGTATACGAACCAAGGCATCCATTACTGGATAAGAGTAGGCAAGGGTGGGAGGGAGATGCAAGAGGGAGGAGATATAGGGATATATGTTTATGTATAGCTGATTCACTTTGTTATACAGCAGAAACTAACACATCATTGTAAAGCAATTATACTCCAATAAAGATGTTAAAAAAATAGCAAAAAAAAAAGAGTAGGCAAAATACCACATAATTTCATTAACCTTTAAGCAATGAAATTATAAATCCCTATGCAAATGATTAAGGTTATCATTGTCTATCACCCCTTTTTGATACCTACAGACTGTTAATTCTTCTCTGTCCTGCTGAGTCTTATTAAAACTTCTGACTGATGTGCTTTTATTAAAAGGTTTAGAATTTACCAATTTAAAACACTTGCTTCACACTATCACCTCTAATTTAACTAGGCCATTAAACACAGTATTTTGCAAAGGGAAAAAGTCAATAGCTGTTTCTTTAAAAAAATAATAAATTGAAATGAATTTTAAACTCTGCTTAGAGGTGAGCAACAGCTATATAGTACTAGGTCTTTTGATAGTTGATTTGTTCCTTTAGTATGCAAATTTTACGTTTACAAAGATCTACAGCTTTTATTTAAGAAATATGCCTGGAGGCTAGATTGGTAAGCTTTAGGGAGATATCTAGTTTGGTGTGAAATAAATAGTTGTTAAAGGATCACATGAATTGGGTCCCAGAAGATGAAGAGTAGAGCTGAGACAGATTGAGAAAAACTGACCGTTATTTCATTTCATTTGGCTAAAAATACCACTAAATTAAAAATGAAGACAATAAATGATGGCAACACAAAGCAAATTAATGTGAATAAGCCTTTTTTGGGGGTAGATTTTGTGAAAAGTTCTGACCTGTTAGAAGTTTAAAGAAAAGGCTTACTACATCCCTGACAGCTTTACAGCTTTGGGTGGAAGACTTTCTCTTGGCCAAGGAGGAAGGAATGGGTCACTGCTGCCCAGTGAAGTCTGCAGCATCACTTTTGGTCAGTGAGATGACAGATGTCATAGAATATGCTCACATTCAAAAGAAAAGGACTCAGGGTTCCTTTCTTAGGTTGGAGACTATAGGCTAAGCAAATAATGTCATAGATTTCTAGCTTTGGGGAAACTTTGCATCACTGATCTTTTGGAATCTCTGACCGATTTTTTTTTTCTTAAACAACTTTTTATTTTAATTTAAAAAGGGTATGAAATATATTTCTATGTTGATAGCTTGTAGAATTCTTTTTACTTTTTTTAAAAGTGCGTCTGTCTTTTTAGATGTTTTTAAGCAATTAGGCTCTCAGAGATAGGATATTCGAACAGCATTATCTACCAATTGAAATGGCCTCTGTGTATGCATGTTTGTTGTGTATTTCTGGTGGTGGACTGTGAGGTGTGGAGGGCAGGGTTGATGATGATGTGTGAAGGTGGAAAGCTAGAGTCTTTCACTGAGGCTGAAGTCCCAACTCCTCTACCAGCAAGGACCCCTCTATGCATATATATATATATGAATAGATAGATTTCCATACCCTTTTCCTCTTCAATATTATTTTATTTTTATTTTTGAACTTCAAGACTATTCTTAAAATTTTCTTTTGTTATTTCTGTTTTAAAAATTTGTTATTGGATTATAGTTGATTTACAATGTTGTGTTACTTTCTGCTATACAGCACAGTGAATCACTTATACATATACATATATCCACTCTATTTTAGATTATTTTCCCATATAGATCATTACGGAGTATTGAGTAGAGTTCCCTGTTTTTAAAACTTTTGAATTATCACTGTTTACTTGGTTCAAATTGAAAAAATATAATTTTGAGGGATATGAAATCTCTCCTCCTATACCTCAGTCCCTAACACTCACGTTCTTTATACACATGAACCAGTGTTATTGTTTTTTTGTGCCTCCTTCTAGACATACGTATACATATATAATCAATATGCAGATTTATTTTTTCCCATGTTTTTATTTATATATTTACCTTGTGAGCTTTATATTTTGGAAGTTTTTTAAAAAAGTGTGAAACTGCATTTAAATATATAGGCTGTATAGCCCTATTCAGATAGGAATTATTTCTGTAAGTTTTTTATAAACATTGAAATTCTTTTAAGAACCAATCCATCTCCCTAACATACCACATACATATGTGCATGCACACAGACACACAGACACACAGACACACACACACACACGCAGAGCTTTGTGAAGCAGAATTACATGGAAGTCTTTGGAAGTTTCCCTGGTTATGAATCAAAGCCTGACTTTCCTCTGTGGGCTCAGTGGGCATACCCCATTTCTGAGGCCCATATAGTTTTCATGTCCACATGGTAATGTTTTCCTATTCCTGAGAAATTCTCATTTGGATGCTTTAGGCTCAGAGCAGATGACTCTTTTGTGTCTTCTTTCATTATTTCATTCTTATCCTCTCCTAGTTTTGCTTCTAAATTTTCATCACACTTGGTTTTATTTAATTTGACTTTTTCTGGTCTTAGTTGAGTGTATAAATTTAAGAATATTGGGAGCCACCTAAGGCTGTTTTGTTCTTTTAAATTTTACTTCTGTAGAGTCTGCAAAAAGTAGTGATGAGAGTTTGGGATCCTGGAGCCAGATTGCCTAGGTTTGAGGCCTAGAACATGACCTTGGGTAGCCTTTTTTTGACAGCAGAAATTGATCCGATTTGTCTGTAGAAGCAAAAAACAAAATTCTTTTAATTGAATGGAACTTGCCAAGAATTTGGATAGAATGTGGTTCTTTATTAAATATTAAAGGTATGAAGTATTCAGTATCCTTAGCCAGGTTTTCAGGAATGCTGTTCAGTACCTGTTCTCAATCCTCTCTTCTAAAGACAGAGCGTGTATCATAAAATCCTAACTCAGTCCAGGTGTGTGTATTTTGATGTTCGGAAATAATGAGGTTGTGATTCTTTGTCTCTGAAATGAAGAGGTCTGACTAGCTGTCCCTACAGTCCCTCCCCCATCTCAATTCTCTACGACCCTGACTAACTTTGAGGATTGGAGTGAGCATCTCTGTGATGTACTAGACAGATGTAGGCCGTTCTTGCATGTCTCGGTCACATCATCTTATTTATTTGTTTTCTTTCATGTATCACACATTGAAATGATGTTGCTGATATAGTTGTCTCCCATCATCCTTCCTCTCCTCCCCAAAATTAAGCTCCAGCAGGGCAAGCTTTGTTTGTCTTGTTCACTGATGAATTCCCAGCACCAGAGCGATGCCAGGGAGATGCTCAGGAGGTGAATGTCTAAATACACTGTTTTCTTTGAGAGAATATACTCTATAGTCATTACGTGAAATAAGCCATCTCGAGTTATTTTGTTCTTTTTTTTTCTCTTTCCTTGATTTATGTCTTCTCAGTGTTTGTTTATTGTTGTTGTTTTGGTGACACCTCAGCTCCAGATCCTCTCTCTAGCTGTGAATGCTTTCCCATCTTGTTCATAGTTGGTGTCTGGAAGGTTCTCCAACCTGTTTTTTATTCTGGTGTAGGTTATTCTGAGTCTGATTACTGTTTTGAATAATTATTTTAGGAGATGTGTTTGGCTAATCCTGTGATTTTGTGCTATGTAAACTGTTTGGGAGCCACATTTCTTACTGCTTTGATAGCTCCTTCTTTTTGCTTGTCATATAGGATTCTTTTTGGATGAGTTGCTCTGTTAGTTCTGACCCTGTCAGTGTTGATATACCTAAGGATTCTGACTTTAATATATACAGAACAGGAGAGTCAGAATATCCACCCATCATTCTCTTCACTGTGTATGGCAGGCAGAGAACATAGGGCTGTGTAAGTTAAGTAACAGTTTAAACTTGATGTTATGTTCTCCCAGAAAGTAGTGTTCTTAAGGTGTTTACCCCAGATCTGCAAGTGTCTGTGCACCTCCATTGTTTTCCAAACCTGGATTGATTATCTATATGCATTCCAACCTGCCTTTGAGATTTTAGACTATACTCAGCACAGGTTCTTCACAGTTTTTTGGATTATAGACCTCTCTGCAAATCTCGTAAATTATTGACCTTCTCCCCAGAGACATACACATTTACATAAACCCACACATTTTTCATATATCATTCAGGAGTGCATAGACTCCTGAGGGCTGTCCATATACCAAGGTGAAGGACTTCTAATCTGAATTATTATTATTTTTTTGAGTCATAATTAATTTGGGAAATCCTTGGAAAGACTGAAAAAAGCTCTTAGTTAAGACTCAAAGTATTTCTGTTCTTAGAGGTTCTTTTCCCCTCTTAGAATATCCAAGAATCAGACTACTAGATCATTTAAGTAAACTCTTGTCCAGGTCAGGATTCAGAATTCAGATTGGGCTTAATTTGAAGATACCAACCTAACTATGTCCTTTGTGATTTCACAGATATCTCTTCATTAGCCAAATCAGACATATGTAAAGAGAGACATCAGTAAATCTGGATCATCAGGTAAGCAAATGGGACTTCATTTTTATTTCTCCATGAATTAAGTCCTCTGGAATTATGTGGTCATTTCCTATTATCTACTCTTTACTGCAGTGTGGGTCAGTAGATGATAAATATTTCTAGATAGATGATAAATATTTCTAAAGAGGAGGAAGCATATCCTTTCTTAAGTTTTACCAGATCACTTCCTTGGCTACTTGAAGTCAGATTTCTTTATTTTTATTTTATCTCATTATTATTTCATATATTCACACTTCAATAGTAAATAAAAATTCCCTGCTCTTCTTTTTTGTATATACTTTGGAGAGTTGTGGACAGCTCTCATATTGTTCTTTGGTTGTCAGCCAAGTTACACACATTTAGCTCCTTTAATCTTTCTTTGTAATTCACTTGGCTTGGCTGCTTTTTCTAGATTTCCCCCCATTTCATCTGCATCATTAATAAACAGAAAACACAGGCTATACCCTGGCTTCTTCTATACCTTTCATTCTTTTTGCTTCCTGCTTTTGCCTCATATTCCTTGCTGAATTAAAGCCAGCCAGACATCACTCTCTGGACCACTTTGGCAATACATGAATGCCTTGCCTACAACTATCAGTGTCCCATGCGGTAATAGCATCAGCAGTATATCCTAGAGGAAAGAAAGGAAATGCAAAAGGAGAACTGTGAGGAGGAAAATAATGGTTTTTTTTTTGATTATATGGCAGACTTACCCTTGCCGCCCAGAGCAAATCATCGTACCTGAAACCTTTATCACAGGTTTTGTTGTCCCAAAGTATTGTGCATGGGCACTAATTTAAGTAAGAGAAGCGTGTATATTGTTTGGAGTTTGGCCACTGTTCTCTCTGGATTTCTTCCCCATGTTCTCCCTTCCCTGTTGCCTTTCCCATCACTGATCGTGACTTGCTATCAGAATCTGTGGCTATGAACAAAACTGGGCAGGGGATCATTTTGGCAGAAATTAGATAGGCTTAGGTGGTAAATGCTCCATGCCTCTATGTGTAACATCTGAGGCAAGTGCTTTAGTTCTTGCTATTTCTGTAACAGCCGTTGGTCTTCTTTTCACAGCTGATTCAGTGGAGATGTGCAGGAGGAAGGGACTCGTAGACCTTTGGTGCTATTCATCCACGCTGTAGTAGTTTTCACAACTTCTTTTCCCCCCCGATTGGCAGGGAGAAGCATACTGCTTCTAGATGATGCTGAGCTTAGTGTAAAATATGCCAGCATGGGATCTGGGCTTGTCACAGTTCATTCTTTCTTTTCATTTGGATTGTAGAAAATGGACCTCTACCTCTACTTATCTTGTGCATTAGAGAGAAGAAGGTCATACCTCTAGGAGCTAATGGCTTATTGGTGTTTTTGGTCTCCAGATTCAGGTAGTAGATTTAGTTGAAGCTTGCAGCAGCACACACTTGGTTTTCTCATTTGTGTTAGCTTTGCTTCTAGTACAGAATTGAATAGGATAGAAGAGACGGTTTTCCTGTTTGTGTCTGTGGCAACTTCATAGATGATTTGTGGTTTAATCCTTCAAACATTTTCGATCGTTTATCACCTCTTTCCCTGAAAAGGCATACAATATTCAGATTCTAATGTTATAATCTTTTAATCAGATTATTTAATTTTGGAGAACTCAAGTTCACAATAGCAGCTGAGAAAGTTGCCTCTGAATAGTGACCTAAAAATTATAATACTTATATTAGTTCTTTTTTTGTGAGATTTTATGGCCTTCCTTCATACTCTCAGATTTTAAACAAGATTAAGTGATGGTGTATCATGTACTTCTTGGTCTCTGGCCTCTTAAACAGGTAAATATATGACTTGGACCCCTTTTAAGTCTGATTTTTTAAAAATGTTAATCTCAAATGGCTTTTAAACTGTCGACAATATTGTACTCACGCTAATTTCTTTAGGCAATTGATCCATTCTTCAGCATAACTTTTGTTTCTTGGGTCTTTTCAAGACCTGTCAAAGAAAACAAAATGCTAACCTGACTTTAAAGGGGCAAAATAAATTCCCCCCCTCTGTACTATATTATTCTTTGTTCTCTATGTGCATCAAAGTGACAATCCCACACTGTCTCAATTGAGGGAGCCTAGCGCAAAAATAAAAAACAGCCTGGCACTGTTCTAGGCTGGCAGCCAAAATGTTTTGTGTAGCTTGGTTCTGGCAGTGGTTTTCATAAGGCAGAGGGTCGACCCTCCCAGCCTCACTGAAGGAAAGCAAGCAGCCTTAGTTCTTCCTACTTATACCATTTCTTTTCCCTCGTCTTCCTCTTTCTTCACGTAAAACACCATCATGAAAAAAAAAACTTGTTCTTAAATAGAGACATCATTCTCCTCACAACTTCCACATTTACTAAATGGCATTGTTCCTTATAGAAGCTTGTGCTAAATTTGCCTTTTCCAGCTCTCCTAGAGATTTCCTTCACAGTTGCATTTTTGCCATACTTTTCAGAAAACCCTTCTGAATATTGCTAACTTTCGTCATGTTGACATAGTATTTTTGATTGGTAGGAATCTTGTCTTGCTTCACAGCTTATTATTTGAATTGAAACTCTTGAGTAATATTTGCTTATATTACATGGATTTTTTTGCCAAGCTATCTTTTGTTGAGACCAAAAAGCTTGCTATTGTTTTCTATTTTTGTCAGACTCAGAGTCAGTTCATATCTGTTATAGATTGAGTACTCATTTTTGGAATGTCTGATAAGTGTAGCTAGATAAGCAAGTGAGCTTCCATTAAATACAAGGATGTGCATTAAAATTTTTTTCCTTTGAAATCAAAATGCAAGGTAAAACACAAAAGCATTTTTTAAGTTTCCCAATGTTTTCTAAATTGTAATTAGTGACCTATTATTACAAGGGACGTGGAAATGTAGCACTGTGATTTTTAAGTGATGATTTGAAGAGGAGACTAGATTTTCACTATGAGCAAACATTCTATGAAATTTCGTAGAATGTTCCTCAAAATGTAAATGTGTTTTCTGTTGTATTAAGCAAAACAAATGATTTACTTTCATGTGATCTACTTTAAAAATTAGTGTTTTACAATCAAGATACAAATAATTAGGCAGAATTTGTTTTCTTAGGAGGAGATTGATATTATTTTGACTGATTTTTATTTTTAAAATTGTCAGTGATTTCTAGCAATGAGAAAATTACTTTGGGAGGAAAAACTCCTGTATTTTTGTAAATGTGTAACAAATGTGACTAAAAAGAAAGAAAACAGTGGTTTGTGTTAGAATGATGAATGTGAAACATTTTTGTATGCCATATATGCTGGAAAATATATCTATTATGAATACATTAAAACAAACTTGTGCAATCTAACAGTTGTTCTTTTTTTTTCCAGAGATTTTTAATTTAAAAAATGCTTTAAAATAATTAAAAGGATTTGTAAAACAGGTATATCAGAAGTATGCATTAAATAATCTCACCTGTTATTTTCTCTCATTCTCAAGACAGGTTCAGCAACATATTGGCTTATTACTTTAACAAAACAAACAAATACTCAAATTGATTTGTATGTATAATGCATGTGTATTAAATGCTGTGATTCTTGAGTCCCTCCAATGCTGTTTTTTTTTTTTTTAAACTTGTATTTAAGTGGCTTTTTCTGTAGAGCAGCTAAAATGAATCTGAGTGAGGTGCTTGTTAAGTTATATTAATTAAATCTTTAGGTCAACATTTTAAGCTTAAGAATGATGATGTTTTTGAGAAGGAATGCCAGTGAAATTGTTTTTTCTTCTTGGTCCAGTTAAGTGCATGACTGTCTTGAGTCCTTTGTGTCAAGGTTTTTTTTTTTTTTTTTTTAACACCTTTATTGGAGTATAATTGCTTTACAAAGGTTTTTTAATATTAGAATTGGAGGTTAAAGATGGTACAGATAAAAACTCTTTCCTTCTGTATGTTCACATATGTTGAATGTTAATTGTATATTGAATACTGTTTATTGACTTTAAGTACATTTTCTCCATTGGTATAATTTTTATTTGCAGTTAAGCCCTTTATCTTTTTTGTGGTAGGAATATATCTTTCAATGAGTTAGGAATTGAAACATGAATTGTCCTATTTATTGTCCTATTTATTGAATTGTCCTATTTTATTATATAATTTATATTATTGTTTATTCTAACTGTACACAGAGGCATAGTAGAAATATATTTAAGACCTATAATGTTTGAGCAGTGTTTTTGATAAATGCTATTGAGTTTTTCATTTTTGTAAATAATAAATACTACAGTTTTGTTTAATTCAGGACACATATCAAGGCTGCTACGTCTTTATAGTTTGATATTATGCAGTTTGCAGAAATTATGATATAGAAACTTAATCATTATATTTGTAGAAACATGGAAAAATAAATTTATTAACATGCCAGCAAAATTGGATAAATACCAAATTTATTATTTTAACCAGGACTTTATTATATTACATACCATGTTTATAATTATAGCCAGTATTTTATTTCATTTGAATATCAGTACAGATTTTAAACCTAACTCCTGGGTAGGTGCTGTTTGATATCAAATATTGGTAACATATAATGACAAATAGTGATTTCTAAGTTTATGTGGTCAAAAATATGAGTGACCTTCCCTGAGGCGTACATACTTCAGTGTTAAAAGTCATTAGAGAGTATTACATGAAAGAGTATGTTTTAATTCAGTTGTTTGATTCTCCCCTTAGTTTTTGGTACATTTTAATTCCTCCTGCCCGACATCTTATAATTCTGTAGAATACTTTCACAAGTATTTCATATGTTTTCTGTGGCATCTCACACTGCTCACTTTTTATCCATAGTACCATATGAATTCCCCCTTTCAGGTTTACGCTGCATATTTTAAGCTGCTGATAGAGTAAGTAGATTGCAAGGTAAAGTGACATTTAGCTTTTTGAGCTAGTCTCATTTTTAGCATGAAAGCAGGTTTTTTTTTTTTTTCCCCTGTTCTAAATCTTCTCATATTTCGCATTCAAACAATCTTACTAACATGGAACAAAGAAATTCAGAGATTTGGCTACAGCAGTAATTGAAATGCATCAAAAAGTGGCTACTACAATACAATTTTATTAATGAATGATCTACATTGGTTCCAGCTGTGTCCATGTGATTAGGCCTTCAGCAGGCAACAATGGGTATTTCCCTATTGCTTTTATTTGATTTCCAAGAATGTGTCATCTGTTACATCAGCCCCTGCCAATATGCCCCCGTAAAAGTGTTTTGTGTTTTTTTCTTCTTCCAAATTTCTGAAGCATAAGTTGAATACCCACACATATCCCTGCCGAAATATTGTTTCTAGTGAATAGTGGCCTAGGTTTGTATGCCTGGTGTTGCATACCAAAATTTCAGAATGTAAATTAAATGTTTATTAAGTTTATCAGTTAATTTTTGGAAGTGTGGTTGCCTGGTAATGCTAAAGATAGACTAGTTTTGCTTTTACATTTCCATCTTAATATTTTATTACAGTAGTATAATGTGTTATAGAGGTGGACAAGCTTGCAGATTGAAATGGGGATCGTCCAGATTGTTCCCTTCCCTGGACCATATGGTATAGTTCTAAAAGCCTTTTGTACGCTGTCTGTTCAGCTTATTGTAAACTCAATCTTCAGTGCACCTAAAAAGATAACCAAATAAAAATGGGCCTGAGAAAAAGGACTTCCTATCATGTAAGGGCCCTAGAAATATTTGCTTTAAAGGAGATAACTGCAGATGAAATTGAAGTTGAGATGACGTAAACAAAGGAGACTTATTCTATGAATTTTCTTTTGAGTTCATATGGACTGTAGTCGATTGTCTTTGAATGTTGGTTTTAAAATGAAGGCATTTATGTTATCTGACTATGCTTAGTATCTTTATTTCTCCCATTCTTGCAGTCTCATGAAGATGAGATGTAGTTTTTATCTATTTTACAGAGGAAGTCTCTACCTGTAAACAGTGCCAAGGAATATATAAGCCCCAGGTTTTATGAACATATAGGTTTTTTGTTTTTTGTTTTTTTTGACTGATTTCGCTGGGAATTTAGGGCTAGAACTATCAATAGTTTCATCATTTTAGCCATTACCCATACTCAGAGATATTTGTAAAATTTTCTAATTCTTTTTCCTCTTCCTCTGGCCCCTTTACCTATTATGATTCTGTAATTCTATTTTAGGAAAATAGGATAAGAGATTGCTTTTTCCATATGCTAAGACTCTTTAAAAGCTGGGAAAGTGAGTGATTTCTCCTGACTTTCTCTCCCCTTCCTTCCAAAGTACTACTGTTAGAGAAGAGCATTAGACATTACCCATTGCTTTTTGGCACAAGGGATTTGAAGCTGAAATTCTACCAAATGGAAAAAAAAAAAAAAGGAGAGCCTGTGAAGAACATGATTCTTTACTCTATCATTACCCTGAGCCACTGAAAGGGTAACGGAGAGGAACTCAAATGTTATTGGAATGTGTAATTTTCCTCTGAATGGCCACAGTGAAATATATTTGAACAAAAAAGGCAGAAAAAAAGTATGTGTGGCATATGGAGTTGATGGTGGTTGAAATTAATGAATCTTTTTAGCAGTGTACAATTGAAACTATCTCAAGAACAGTACACATTTAAAATATGTCCAACTGAAACTTACCTAGAGAGACAGATTACTACCTTAGGGAGGCTAATAGAGATAGGGGGGATATGGCAATGATATAATAATGCTAGTGATAAATTGGATGAAGAATACTTGTTGGATATGTATTTTTCAAGTTTGAAATTTTTTCAGAAACAGAGACACTGATTTCAAGTTGCCGGGAGTCTTTCCTATTTTAAAAATACTATTATCTTGAGGTCTTTAACTTATTATGAAGATACTTTTTAAGATGCTCACAAAATTGAAAAACATAGTTTATACTTTCAAATAAGCTAGGTTCCTCTTTCCTTCTCTCTCTTCCTTCTCATTTCTTACCCCTTTCTTAAGCTGTTTATTTGTATGTGTATATTACATACATGAATGATTTATATCATGCTATAAGAAATGTTATTTTATAGGTTTGGGGGGATTGAAGGTTTCAGTTAGGAAAAGAAATAAATAAAAAATCTTGTAATGACTATGCAATAGATGTATTTCCGTGGAAGAGTTAGAACATGTTTATTTAAGTAATCTGGATTACAGAATACTATAGTAAAACTGTGGACATGAAAATTCAAAATTGTTTTTAATTCCTCTAGCTAGAAAGGACTAGATAACAGCTGAATTAAGGAAGAAGGACCCATAGTCCAACTCAAACATCTCCTCTTTGTTGTAGCTTTCTTTTAATGGTAAAAATGCCTCTGGCTCCAAGTGGTAGAAAATCTTACTGACTGTGACTTAAATGAGTAAGGGTTTTATTTGTCTCCTGGCGTAAGAAGTCGGGAGGCAGTTAGTTCATCAGGGGGCCAGGTAACATCATCCTTCTCCATCATCCTTAGCATGTAATGCTTGCTTCTTATTCCACAGATGACTTTTGTACCTATAGAAATTGTGTTTACTTTGAAGCAGGAAGAAAAGTAAAGGGAGCCCAGAAGCCTAGTTTTCATGGAGAACTTTCTCTTTTTCTTTAGAAAGAGAGGCCCGCTCCTGGGGACTTCTGCCTGCATCTCAGGGGCCAAAAGTGTGTCACCTAACTACCTCTAGAATGAGATAAAAAGTATTTAGCTTTCTAGCCTTTATTTTGGAGGAAGGCAGGGAGAAGGAGAATTGGAATGAGTGTCAACTGATCCATCCTAAAGTTATCTGCCATACTTCCTTAGTTCTTTTTGTATAGTTAGTTGCTTGGACCTTTGAACTTCCCGGGTACTTGTAGAAAGTGTTGACTTAAAAAATTGCACAGGGCTTCCCTGGTGGCGCAGTGGTTGAGAGTCCGCCTGCCAATGCAGGGGACACGGGTTCGTGCCCCAGTCTGGGAAGATCCCACATGCCGTGGAGCGGCTAGGCCCATGAGCCATGGCCGCTGAGCCTGCGCGTCCGGAGCCTGTGCTCCGCAATGGGAGAGGGCACAGCAGCGAGAGGCCCGCGTACCGCAAAAATACAAAAAAAGCACAACGTGAGAGTTGCGAGTTAAGTTTTATCTGGGGCAAAATGAGGACTGCAGCCCGGGAGATAGCATTTCAGATAACTCTGAGAAACTGCTCCAAGGAGGTGAGGGGAGGAGCCAGGATATATAGGAGTTTTGCAACAAAAGGGCAGGTAGTCGGAATGTCAAAAGATTACTGTTAATTAAAGAAAACCAGATATCTCAAGGACTTTAGCGCTTTTCTATGTACGGGAAGATTTGAGAATCTGGGCTTACTGAAATCATTCCTTTGATATGCACCTCAGCTACCTGGGGCCAGTATCCTGTATTTTCACATCCTGAGTTTCCTTAGGGCTCACTGTAGGGAGTGGCCGCAGTCTGATGGCTGCTAGATGGCAGGTGTTCTTTTCAGCCCTGCGTCTGCGCAGGGCTCACCAGCTCACACCAGAGGGTTGCAATCGTTGATGACTGTGGCATCCTTTGTTTATTGATATGGCAGGAAATATTCCATTCCAGTTATAAGTATTCCATTTATCAGAAGCAACTTGCTGGGCTTCCCTGGTGGCGCAGTGGTTAAGAATCCTCCTGCCAATGCAGGGGACACGGGTTCGATCCCTGGTCAGGGAAGATCCCACATGCTGCGGAGCAGCTAAGCCCGTGCGCCACAACTACTGAGCCTGCGCTCTAGAGCCTGCGAGCCACAGTTACTGAAGCCTGCACACCTAGAGCCCATGCTCCGTAGCAGGAGAAGCCACCGCAATGAGAAGCCCACGCACCACAGCGAAAAGCGGCCCCCGCTCGCCGCAACTAGAGAGGGCCTACACGCAGCAACAGAAACCCAACTCAGCCATAAATAAATAAATAAATTTGTTAAAAAAAAAAAAAAAGCAACTTGATGTTTGTTCCCTTTTGACATCCAGTACATGTGTTTTGGTATTGTGAGGTTATGTTTCTATGACTGAGGACAGAAACTCTAATTAGGTCATCTTGGTGTCCCTACTACACTCAGCACAGTGCCTAGATAGACCCTCAATAAAACACTTGTTAAATGAATGAATAAGTACTAAGAAATATATTTGTTAATATAATTGGTATAAATCATTTATACATGTAAAGGGCATAGTCATATTTTTAATTTCTGAGGGTTGTGGATTAAATTTTATAAAATTGTTCATTATTGCTAAGGGGACATCAATGTAAAGATGTCAAAGTCATTTTGAGTAGACGATATTCAGTTATAAGGGTTATAGAAAGATCCTCAAAATGACTTAGTACCAATATTTTTGTTGGAGCAAGTTATTCATGGGTAAATAAAAAAATATAATTTCTTTTTAACTCCATGAATAGATTATTGTTTAAACAAGGATATTTTGTAGTTCTCATATATTAAGACTTCAGTTTTTGAAGAAATAAGCAATTTGAGTTTATTAATGAGGTAAATAAGTCATTTGATAATTTATATTATTATTATTTTTGTTGTTGCGGTATGCAGGCCTCTCTCTCACTGTTGTGGCCTCTCCCATTGCGGAGCACAGGCTCCGGACGCGCAGGCTCAGTGGCCATGGCTCACGGGCCCAGCCGCTCCGTGGTATGTGGGATCCTCCCGGACCGGGGCACGAACCTGTGTCCCCTGCATTGGCAGGCGGACTCTCAACCACTGCGCCACCAGGGAAGCCCCCGATAATTTATATTATTGATGTTGACTTATAAGGAGGAGTTATTAGATCCTTGGAAGCCTTATGGCTAAGAGCACACTAAATCAGAATTTATCCTAGATGGCATTTTGGCTATATTCTTTCTTTTAATTCTTAGAATGGTAGCTTCATATTTTTCCACTGTGCATGCAAATGGTTACATACAATAGAAAAACATGTCTGAAAGAAACCCTAAGAAGTCATCTTTACATCTGCTTGCTTTGCCCTAAACTAAGAAGAAAGCAGGCTATCTCTTTTTTCAAAATCTGCAGAACAAATGGCTCAGAGTATAACTTGGTAGTGTGAATCAGTGCTTCACAACTCCTCCTATGTCTAACCTAAATCCCTTTTGTTGTATTTTCATTCTGTTTCTTTTATTTTGACCTCAGGGGACAAAGCAAACAACTATCCACTATCTCCCATACAACATCCCCTATATAGCACTCTTTTAATAAATTCCTCCCTTTTCATTCACAACGGCAGGGTTGTTGGCACCTTAATTACTAAAACAACCTGTGCATGGATAGAACTTATCTCAGAGCAGGGAATGTATTCAAGTATCTGGAACTCAAATTTTCTATCTGAGCAGTTTATAGTCACTGAAAATAGAGGAGGCCCTTTTAACATTCAGAAGCAGTCCTGGGAGAGAGTGCCTACATAATCACAATTTAGTCAATATAGTTTTCTAGATTTGGAATTGGGTATCCATAGTCAGTCTCTTGGTCCTTAAGATGCTGTTTTGGTCATACTTCAGGAAGTAATAATTTATAGGCCAACACTTTGCACTTAAAAATATTGCTTGTAAAAGTTCAGCCCTTTCTCACTATTTTTCACCTTTGTATTCTCAGCAATTAATAGAGTGTCTGGCCTAAAGTAGGCACTTAGTAAATATTTGTTAAATGAATTGTTTGAGTATCCCTTGGTAATACTTCCTAATATAGGTAGCTTTAGGCTTTGCATTTCCCCATTCCTCTTTAATTTTATGCTGCCCAATAAGCACTCATGGTTTACTTTTTGTTGTCTTTGTCCTCATTCAATGATACCTGCAATGATTTAGAACTTACTTGAATAGCTGATTGCTGGACAGTTCACTGTATAATGCTGCTGTAATCTTCAATTCAGGAATACCTCTTTTGCCCCCTCGCCTTTTGCGAGGGCTTCTTGTAGTCTATTGACGAGAATTTGAAACACATTAATTGAATGCCTGGCATACAAAGTACTTTGCTTGGATTATGCATAGATATAAATATGAATTGTACACAAACTCTGCTGCCAGAGAAACAAAATCTGGTTGGGAAGACACACACATATACTGTACAACGGTAGTATAAGTAAGATTGTGGAAGCTGCTCTTATTGGGGTGTAAGCCAAGCTGGTGTTACTATTACAGAGGAAGGAGTAATTACTTCTGATGGGCTGAATATGGGTAAGAAGTTGACTTAAACCTTCATGGATGAAATGGGATTTCAGTGGAGTCTTGAACTGTATATATGTAGGAATGTGACAGGTAGTAAAGGTGAAAGGATTCCAGAAAGAAGAAGTAGCACTAGCAGTGCTTGATGGTGGGAATGTATATGGAATGTTTGATATATGGCGGGGAGTCTGTTGTGTTTGGAGTAATGGTAGGCTTGTGGCAGTGATAGGAATTGAGGCTAAAAAGGAACTTGGGACCAAATTGTAAGAGGTCTTGTTTCTTGTTAAGTAATTTTCTTTCTTAGGTAGAAATAATCATAGGTTTTTGAGAGGATGGACACTAAGGTACCTGTAAATTTCAGAGGAAGAATGGAAGACAGATTAAATGTTGTTGAGCTTGAGGACGATAAGGGAGGCTGAGGGCAGAAGGGCTTGGGAGGGGAGGGCCTGATACCAGAGGCCTGGGGTGGGTCAGCTAAAAGCCCTGCAGGTTGTTGATTTGTTCAGAGTTGTGCAGCAGTGTCCTGGCTCCTAATAGTGGGTGCTTTCCAACTTTGAGCCTTCTTTCCACTATGTCATTTTGGAAGACTGTGGAACAGTCTTGCCCACAACTGGGAGACTAAGTATTTTAGCCTGAATTCTACAATAGAAGAAAGCAAAAGGAGAAAAGAGTTGAATGGTTGTTGAATGAACCAAGAGTATCTGCACATTTCTTCAGTTCTTCTTTGTAATTGGGATTTTGGCCGCTGTACTTCCTAGGCTCTTGGTTCATCTTCTTGAAGTAGAACTTACTATTGGTCCCTCTTTGAGAACCAGTTCAACTGGTTAATAACATTTTTCACTCTGTATTATAATTATATCCAGGCTTGAGTCCAGAAACTATATTTGGGTCATTTTAATATCACAAAACACTTAGCCTAATTTTCAGAATGTAATCATTCAATAAATGCTTGTTGAATAAAGCAAATTCGTTTATGCTTTGCCGTCACACAGACCTTCCTGCTCTGCACATGCCAAGCATATTCCATCTCAGTATCTTGCTGTGCCTGCTGCCTGGAAGGCTTTAGATCCAGGTCTGCAGAGCCTCCTCCCTCTCTTCTTCTGGTTTCTGTTTACATGTCATCTCATCATCAGTGAAGCGTCCTCAGTCAACTCCATATAAAATCCTGCCCTTCCCCAACCCATCCTCAGCAGCCCTTATTCTCCATTACCCTGTGTTATTTTTCTTTATAGTACATGCCACCATCTGATATACATTTACTTGATGATTGTCGTTTTACTCCAATTAGAAAGAAATTTCTTATGATAACAGGAACGTTTGTTTTGTTGCCCAGTTTATCCCCAAGTACCCGGAACAGTGATGGGCACGTAGCAGGCACGATAGATATTTGCTAAATGAATGAATGGTAAAAATTAGACTGAAAAAGAAAGTAAACATTCATTTGCGGGTTTGTTTATTGTTTTATGCAAGCAATGGTATTGTTACAACTTTTATGATATCAAATCATTAATATTGCTCTCAGAAAAATAAAAACAAATTCTATTTTTTATAGATTGTGCCTGTGAAATCTAATTATGGATTAGTATTTGTTTTAAAAATATTTGAATGCCAAGCATATTCAGTTAGAAAACACTTTTATTATCCATGCCAGCTTAATTTTTAAGGCAGTGAAATGGAAGACTGTCATTTCAGCAAGCAACTTATTTTCATTTGTGAGAATGGAATATTTTGAATATTCTAATTAATTTTTGAGGATGGTTTTACAAGAAAATAATCCTTGTTTATATTTTCTCAGAAAGGTGTGAGCTTATGACTGACTTTGGATAAATGTCTGGAAGAGCATCAGTCAGTCCCAAAGTAAAAAATGTCAGTCTTGAGATACTGAAAACTTTAAAAAAGACCTGATTAAAAAAATTATTTTATATGTATATTTAAAGTTTACAAAGCAATCTAGACTGCTGATCATGAGCTTAGCCTTCTCTTTTATTGTATTTTACTGCAAATTCACTTGGATATTTTTCCAGAAATCTGAAGCTTGTAATTTGGCAGTAAAAAACTTAGCTATCAAATCAATATTATTATTATTTAAAAAAAATTTTATTTATTTTATGTATTTATTTTTGGCTGCATTGAGTTTTCGTTGCTGTGTAGGGGCTTTCTCTAGTTGCAGAGAGCGGGGCTACTGTTCGTTGCGGTGCGCGGGCTTCTCATTGCGGTGGCTTCTCTTGTTGCGGAGCACGGGCTCTAGAGCGCAGGTTCAGTAGTTGTGGTGCACGGGCTTAGTTACTATGCAGTATGTGGGATTTTCCCGGACCAGGGCTCGAACCTGTGTCCCCTGCATTGGCAGGCGGATTCTTAACCACTGCGCCGCCAGGGAAGCCCTCAAAATCAATATTATTATATGGCTTTTGGTGTCATAAGAATTCCCATTTGGAAACCCGTAGAAACTCATTTTTTCTCACCGTAAACTTTATCTGTCACTTTTCTGTAAGGTCAGAGTACTAATGTTGGAGGTGATCTGCTCTGGGACAGAGAGTCAACAAATTGGCAATAAAGTTAAAAAACGCCACGTGGCGCTTTCCTAGGGTTAGGATTTCTTCTTCATATCAAGTTCGTGCTTGTTTTAAAATATGGAAAGTTATATATTGATAGGTATATTCTTAGTGTCCCTTTAAAAATAGATGGAATGATAAGCTTGGCTCTAATTTTTCATTTACATGTTTCATATTTTTATTAGTATTTTTGTGTTTTCTGGAGGTTAGTTTTTAATTATTTGTATACTTTTAGTGGTAGGTTGTTTTCTTTCTACATTTGTAAGTGAAGTGTTTCAGTATAGATGGTTTTAAAAATGAAATATGATGAAACAGTTACATTGGAAAACAATTCCAGGAATAATAGAGTTATTTCTTACTACTTGAAAATGAAACATGGTGTTTAAATTGTAAAAAGTACTAGAACTTGGAGGCTCCATTTGAAAATACTTCTCTACTAAGCCTGAGTTGCCATTGAGTTAATATTAATTAATTAATTAATTAAAAATAACAGGTTTATTGAGATAGAATTCACATGTCATAAAATTCAACTTTATCAAGTATCCAGTGAATATTTATTGAGTATCCATTCATCTATTGCATGTATCTAAATATAGGAACGATCTGAGTGGTTATGAGAGGAGACAGTCTTTTAATGTTGCAGGACGGTGTCTCTAGTAGTTGGATAGCCAATGAGTCTCTTTCTTTTTTCAAACATGTGTAACACATATGGATGATAATGCAATAACATTTTTCTTCTTTCTTAATACAGACACTTTGGAAATTAAGTGTGAAACTAGAAGTTCTTTCAATTTTATTCACCTTAATTAAATATTTCCCCTTATTTCAAGATGCATACCTAATTATTTACGGCTCCAATTAATTTTGACATTTCACTTGAACTTTAAAACTTTGAGTTTGTGCTATACTTACCCATGTTCCTATTCAAAACCATAAGTACCAAAATAATATTTTAGTTCTTAACACGATCTGTCAAAGTACAGCTCCAGATTTCTTATATATAGTAAATAAAGATCTTGATCTGTTTATAATTATTTAATAATTAGAGTACATTTTTTAAAAATTATTTATTTTTGGCTGTGTTGGGTCTGTTGCTGCATGCGGACTTTCTCTAGTTGCGTGGAGCGGGGGCTACTCTGCCTTGCGGTGCGTGGGCTCTAGGGCGTGCAGGCTTCAGTAGTTGTGGCTCACAGGCTCAGTAGTTGTGGCTCGCAGGCTCTAGAGCGCAGGCTCAGTAGTTGTGGCGCACGGGCTTAGTTGCTCCGCGGCATGTGGGATCCTCCCGGACCAGGGCTCGAACCCGTGTCCCCCGCATTGGCAGGCGGATTCTTAACCACTGTGCTACCAGGGAAGTCCCTCGAGTACATTTTTAAATTAATTGAGTATTACTTTTATTTCATGTATTAGGCAAGCAGTATTTGCAAAATCAAATTATAGTGTTTGTGACTAACCCTAGCTGCATTAGTTTAACCCTTGATGATTATTTTTTAATAAGTTTCCTTATAGCAATAGCAGTTAAAATAATTTGAAAACCACTTGCAATCTCCTGAAGGGGAGTAAGCCTTCAGTAATTGGGAAGTAGTTTGTTATTTCAAATGATTTGGCCTCCTTCCCTAAAGTTAAGAAAAATTTATAGTTTCTTTTAAGTTGAAACATATTCAGTGAAGATAACTTGAAGAATAAAATGAAGTACAAAGAGAAAAACAAAATCACTCATAATTCTACCATAAATGATTATTTATATCTACCTGTGTGCATGTGCACTCTCTCGTTTATCTAGTCATTCCGTCATATATTTTAATACATTCATTTCATGCAGTCACACAATAGTAGAGACATTTTCCCATGCCAGTAAACAGTCTTCATTATGATTTTTGATCACTGATCATTTGATCATAAGAAATCCTTTTTTTTTTTTTTTTTTTTTTTGATATTTTGATTGTTTTCAATTTGGGGCAAAGACTTTAAGAAAGATTCTTGACAAGTTCCAGAGTTAATTGTTAGAAGTATTATTGTTGAATCAAAAGATATGCATAGTTTTCAAACCTTTTGTATTATGTTCAAATGTGATAGGACATTTTAATACTTTCAAGCAGATCTAGCCTTATGCATTAGTAGAGTAGGTAGCAGCCTTCAGGCTGTGTTTGCAGGACTTGAGAAGGCTCCTTTTAATTCACAACTATTCTCATCTACAATTAACCCTTGAACAACTCAGGTTTGAACTGCATGGGTCTGCATATACTGGGATAGTTTTCAGTAGTAAATACTACAGTACTCTAGGGTCTGTGGTGGGTTGGATTCACACATTGGAAGGAACTTACTATAAATTATACATGGATTAACCCCCCTCTTCCTCTTGTTCTTCAAGGATCAACTGTACTTTGCAGATGGCTGAAATTTCACCATCACCTGTCACTCCTTTGTCTCCTACAGGTACTCCCAGGAGAGGTAACACATTGCGCCTGAACAATCTGAAGGAGTTTATCTGATATTTTAAATTTAGTTCTTGCAAGTAAAGTTTAGAAACAAGGCAGGAAAAGGGACATTAGAGCATTGAGCAAGAGCGATAATAAGTGGAAGCAAAGTATTTCTTTACTTCATTCAGTCCTACTAAAATCAGTTGAACGACCATTATATGAAATACAGGATGTTATATAGCTAGTTTTAGGAGTTTAAGTTATTATCTCTCTCAACAGTGATTCAGGCTGTTTGTTAACTTTGTATGCTAATTAATCCAGTAGAGAGACTTACGGTCCCAAATATGGAACACATATATGCCAGTAGAGATGCAAGGGGGAATTAATTAACTCCTAAGCAACCTTACTCTGTTTGAACACACTGTTTGCAAACTGTGAAATTATTTCCTTAAGAGATAGCGAGGATGCAGAGTGCGGCTTTGAGTAGTTTGCAAAGAATACTCTGTGCTGTAGGGTTTGCCTCATTAGACCAAATATTTGTATTATTGGAATGTCTCCTTGAAAAACCATTTGATAAAGAGATAATAGTGGCAAGCAAGGCCACTAGATAGATAAAAGTCATAGTGCTTGCTGCAATCTGGGAACTTTGAGCTATTGCTTCTTATCTTCTTTTAGTGGAAACTTGTGTGTCAGATGATATGGGCCAGCCTGTGCAAAACTATGGAGAATAGTAGACCTTCTAGAAATTATATACCCTTGTCTGTGTAATTCCTTTACATTACTCAATAGGCTTATTCCTAAATATCTTCAGGATATTAAAATCCCAGTCTATTATTATCAGACTGACTCTTTCTCTTATAATAGTGAGTAGCTAATGATATGCCCCTTGTGATATTTAAAAATAGTGATACAGCTCTCATTACCACGTCTATTAGCCCCAGATTTACTCAGTCCTGGTCTAAACTGGGTTTTTGGGCTTTTAAAAATTTATCAGTAACAATCCCTAGACTGTATCTAGAGATGACTTCTTAAACCACCAATAAATGTCTTAGACTACTGGCAAATCAGAAGATGCTTGAAAAATATATGGCAACTAGAAAAAGACCTGTTACAATAAATAAATAGAAGAAAACGCACTTTTAACTAATGCTACTTCTAATAAATTTCTATATTCATGTGGAACTTTGGAGATGAGAGAAGTGACACTAAATATTTTAATTGATACATCTTTATGGTTTTATTGATCTTAAAGGACAGATTCTAATACTGGCTTCACTTCATGCTTCCTAACACCATTTAAAAAATATGTTACTGCAGGGTGACTTTCACTGATATAAAATGAATTTTAAAATATTAAAGATATCTAACATCAGTACTAAGGATTTCTGTTTCTGGCCCTCTGCTCCTCTATGGAAATTTCTTTTTCTTCTCCCAACTGTTTACCTGATACTATTTTGCCCCCTGATTTTGCAGTTCTTTTAAGTTGATTTCCCTCACTGATAAACAGATTGAGTTGTGAGATTATGTCCTTTTTATTTTTCACTGGAAGTGAGTAAATCCAGAACGTTATACTTGGTGACATTTATTTCAACTCATCAAGGGAATGCCACCCATGTTTGCTTGGTTTGCTGCACTTCAAATAGGACATTGAGAATGCTTGAGTGTTAGTGTAACTTTGCTATCTTTGTTTCAGAATTAACTGAAAATGTGACATGTGCCTCCCACTTGGAGAGGGAAACTTTTCAATAATTTTTTTTTAGTTAATACGTATTAAGTTCTTAAAAGATGTTTGAGTGAGATGCACTAGTGCCAGGGTAGTTAAGAATCTGTTAGTCATTTTGTTTTAAATTTGTTTGGTGTATATATTTATAATTACCTTGCACAAGCTAGGTCTGAGTTAAAATTTGGCATAGAAGTCCATGTAGGGTAGCAAGATAATGCTTCTGTCTAATAAAAAATGTCAGTCTAATGATTAAACCGGTTGAATCCTTCCAGGTTATAGACTTGACTGTCCTTTGGTTAAATATTCTTACAGGGTCCAGTCAGGTCAGAGAAGGTAGTTGGCCATGGTATGAAACATGATTTCCAAACACCACAGCAGGGCTGTTGGCAGAACTGTTTTCCTTAGAATGAGGTGTGTCCTTTTGAATACAATAAGATGCCACCTGTTATATTTAGATGGTGATAGAAAGTGTGCATTAAGTTCTGTCCATGAGAGTAAATAGTACTTAGTGGTAGTAAGGGGTGATTATTTGTGGTTGATAATAATAAAGGTCTTGGATGAATTAGAAAGAAATTGTCGAGGCCATTGCTAAAGGGTTTTATGTGTTTATAGACTCAATGCACATTTGTTGAACACCTTTTGTTTGCTACGTGCTGGGGGTATAGTGATAATCAAGCAGACCTGGTCAGTTTCCTCATGGAACTTAATATTCAGGGGAGGAAATGGGTATTATGTAATCACTCATGTAAATATAGTCTACAAGGGGTAAGTACTGAGAAGTACTACAGATTGTTACATCAAGGGGACCCGAACTTTGTTTGATGGTGACTGTAGCTAATTATGAAATAGACTGAGTATAGCCCTATGGCTGACCTCCTCCCCTCCCCCTCCACACCTTTCTTGCTATATGAATCTTGGATATTGTCTTTTGTCCATCCTATTATCCTATCAAAAAATTGCCAGTCTAGAGCTGGGGGATGAAGGATAAGGGTTGTGAGGTGAGGGGAGGGATGATTATACAGGACTCAGGAAGAAGTCACAAAAGTTTGAGTTTTGTGATCCTAACCATTTGGTGTTCAGTTTTGTGTGACTTATACCACTGATGTCCTAGATTTACAAACTATTGGGAGTTCTTATTAAATGTAATATGCAATAAATGTATCTATCATCTTATAGTGACATTTACATTCCACATGCATATACATTTATACTGCAATATATACCATTACGTAGTAATAATTATTAAATATTGATATTCAATCCAAAAACTACAAAGACTAGGAAATGGAGGTGCCTTCTACTCAGGTCATATCAGGTGCCTGGAATGAAGCATAATGGAAAGATATGTGAATATGGGGTTAGAAACCCTGGGTTTAAACCTTGCTCTGTCACTTATTCTTTGATGCCAGTAGTCTCTATTTCTTCTTCTATAAAAGAGAAGTGATCGAACAGTGGCACCAGCCTTCCTGCCATCTATGATTCTGTGATTCACCCTGGCTTCTCCACTTAGGGGTCCATATCCGAATGGGTCAGATAGCCCTATTTTCTCCCACTGAAGCTGATTTGCAGCCCATTTCAGGAAGGTGGAAAACTTGGAGAAATGCCATCTTGAGAAAGCAAATACATTATTTATCTTGTCAAACTTTTATAAAATGCATAATTGTTGGCAGAAAGTACTTAAAAATGCCTTTTTTTCTTCCCTGTTGAATAAAAGCCTAATTACTAAATGTGGAATGGGATCTCCAGATTGATGGTGAGGGAATTGGTTACTTATCCTACTTCCACTTCTAGTATTAAACTAGGATGACGATAGATCAAACAGAATAAAAAAACGGTAGGTGATTTTCAAAATTCATGGATCTCAGAGATATTCTCTTAGGCCGTGAAACTTGCTTTGGCCTAGAATTCAGTTGCTTATGGTGTTTCTCCCACATCTTTAATCACTGTTACTTCTGTTGCATTAGTAGGTTAAGACAAACACGCATCTACATGAAAATAATTTATTCATTTCAGTAAATTCAGTGAACAGTAAGAAAAAAGAATAAGTATTTGAAAGAGAGTATAAAATGTGTTCAGGGGCTTCCCTGGTGGCGCAGTGGTTGAGAGTCCGCCTGCCGATGCAGGGGACATGGGTTCGTGCCCCGGTCTGGGAAGATCCCACATGCCGCGGAGTGGCTGGTCCCGTGAGCCATGGCTGCTGAGCCTGCGCGTCCGGAGCCTGTGCTCCGCAACGGGAGAGGCCACAACGGTGAGAGGCCCGCGTATTGCAAAAAATCAAAAGAACAACAAAAAAAATGTGTTCAGATATACTAGCTGCTTGATTTGGTTTAGGCTTCAGGAATAATGGGAAATCACTAGTAGCAAGTATAGTGCTGCCTGACACTGGTTTGCTCAGGACCTGTGTTCAGGTGAAAGCAGTGTTACTTCTTTAAGGGCAGAATCAACTTCCCATTTCCTCCTGATCTTCAGTTCAACTCTACAAAAAACTTAGTGACATCCACTATATAGCAGATGCTATCCCAGCAGATGCTGGGATAACTCCCAGGAAAATAATGACATGATCCTCATCCTCCAAATTTTTTGCAGCCCCACAGGGAAGCAGAACATGGAAATAGAGTGAAACAAGTAAAATGCTACTGTACAGAGTAGAAAAGAAGTCATGTTTAAGAGGAGTTCTGGGAAAGGCTTCTTGGAGTTGGTGATTCACATGCAGAAATTTTAAGAAAATTTCATCAGGTGAACTTGAAGAAAAGGCTGACGGAAAAGAGATAAAGGTGTGAAGTCACAGAAGTGTAAAATACACACATGTGAGTGTGAGTACTTGGTATTACTATGATGATCCTGGGGAAGTGGGGGAAGAGGATTGAAGTCAGAGAAGGGGAAGCAAGGCTGTAGTGAAAGGAAGGGAATAGGCCAGAAAAGGAAGGTCTTAACTGCCATGTGTAGCGCCTTGGGTTTTGTCCTTAGGTGATGGAGATATGGAAGGTTTTTGAGCGTGTCACTTCATGATCAGATTTGCATTTTGTAAGATAATTTGTGGCTGGATTATGGAGAATGGTGTGATGGGAACTGGATTGCATGGTAGCATGGAGACCTAGTTAAAAGGGTAATGCAATAGTTCAAATGAGTGATGAGATAATTTTCTGGTATAAAATCTCCAATTGATTCATAAATACACTGCCACATTTTAAAATGTCAGCAAATTGAAAATATTTTTAGTATTCAGTAGAACTAATTCATTGCACTTTTATAGTTTAAAATTATTCATGAAAATGATAGCAATGAAAAATTGAAAGAGGGTTAATATTTTATTTGTCTGTGGATTTAAAGCAGTACACTAAGAGAAAAATTTTCAGTTATAATTTTGCTATTAATATGGAATTTTACTTTACAAAATGTAAGGTAATGAATTTGTTTTATATATATATACATATATATATATCTAGTTGTTTGTGGAAATTATGCATATTTGAAAACAAGTGAATGATGTCATACTGTCGGTACATGTAGGTATTTGTCGAATTTGCATTTGATACTGAACTGATAGTTATAACGAAGACTTTGTATTAATTCAAGTCATGGCATAAGTGATGGATATTTTTAAGCAGAAAGTTAAATCCCAAATCGAGAAAGAATGAAAATATTTGTCAGGGAAAATTAAATAGCCATATATGCATATATGACTGTAGTTTTAAAAAGAGCACGTGTTAAAAGGTCATTGCAAATCATATATTTGGAACAGCACATTTGAAAATAGCTTTAAATTGTCTCACAAATAGTGTGGCATATAAGTCTTCTTACCAAATCTTGGTTTTGGTGCATAAGTCCTCACTTCTTAGTTATCACAGCAGGAAACAAAAGTCAGAGTTGATGAAATTAGAATATCCATAGCCTTGCGGGGGAATAGAATATTACAGTGCTACATCTTTTTCAGTATGAATCCAAGATTAAAAAAAAAATGTTGCTATTTAAGTACACAGTAGTATACAAGTTGTCATAAATGTTAGGTTGTATGCCCCATAATCAAATGGAATAATGATCAGTTTCTGTTGTATGTTATCTTCAATTCAAATTAATGCTCAGGAATCCAATTTCATGCCTTACTATTGGTCAGACTTTCTTTATTTGTGTATAATATTGTGAATGCCTGTAGTTTTAGGATTGCAAGTTTATTGCACTGCATTCAATGTTAGATTATTTATCAGTCTTCAGAGATTACATTGAAGCTTTAGGGGTTAGGATGTATTTGCTATGCATGATTTTTATGAAATTTTTTATAATAACTTTTTCATAGGATCTGTTTATCCTTGTCTCTTTTCCCCCCCATGTCATAATAGAATGTATTTTAGTACTTTGAAGAAACTTTTTCAGCAAAATATATTTTTACTACACATTTACCCTTAATAGGTTCTGTTAGGGGAATCAATGACAACATGTTTCAAAGCAGAAATCTTTTCATGCTTGGTTTTTTTTTTTGTTTAATGAGATTTCAGGTATATTTTAACAACTGGGGTTTCCCTGATGAATCATTAAAATAAGTGAGTGGGCTGGAAGGTAATACGAACTTTTCTCAGTACTGCCCTATTTTACTCTGCTGGGTTATTGGTTGCTTTTTAAGTAGAACCTGGGTGTGTTGGAGTTGGTGGTTGGAGGTTCAGAAGGGAAGAGGGGAAAGGGTCAGTTAGGAAATACTAGGTAAACCTCTGATGACCTGTCGGGAAATCCTACTCAAATTCTGCTTTCCTCAATTTACACCATTTTGTGTTTAAGCTTTCTGTTTTTGCTCTGCCAAGCTCAACTTTCCAAGTACTGTATATAGGCAAATAGAAAATATATTTTCAGCAATTGATTGAAGTTTAAGGTATCAAGCCATGTGTGGATTAGCCTGTGAAATCAATTTCTCATGTGTGTGGGATTAAAATCGTTAAAACCATCATCACTGAAACCATACCTTCCTACAACTAATAGCAGTAAGGTGTCTGTGGAATATATTAATACAACACGTCCTCTAATTTAAAATTATTACTTGGTATTTTGTTGGAAAATTATTTGAATATTATAGGTAACTGCATTGACATCATATATGAGGGCTAATTATGGGTTTCTAATGTGACTTAGCTTCAGTTTTTAAAAATTCACATGAGATATTTATACTTAGCACATCTTTTTCAATAAATCAGTGGCATATGGCAAATTTCCTTTAGCTATACTGTTTAAAAACAAAAAACTGAACTACCACAGCAGTTATAACTGCTGGAGGAGGTAGACAAAAATGTAGTTCACCTTGAAAATGATCATGGCTCAAGGAATAAAGAAACTGGGTCAAGCTTAAAATAAATGCAGGTACGATGACAAAAGTTTTAATATAAATTTAAAAATATTCACAGCATTGGTTTCAGGCTACTTTTGTTCTTGGTGATCTTATCAATAATGCATTACTCATTTTTAATTGAGATGACTCTAATGGCATCTTTTCATTTTGGTCAAAATATTTATATGAAATACTATTGTGATTTTTCACCTTATATTCCCTCTTAATTGTAAATGTACATTTTTGGAAGGCAGATAATTCTCCAATAGATCATTTTGACCTCTGGTAATCTTAAATAGAACTTGAAGTGGTTTAACATTCCTATGTCCTAGCTATCACTTTGACTCTTTTTATATTGCTAAATTAATGTTTAGCATTTAACCACGTATCATTAAATCATAGTATTGATAATGAATTAAACTTTCATAAAGCTTTAATAGTGTAGCAGGTTCTCATTGGTGTCACTGGGGAATAAAAAATGCTGAAGAAATGAGGTTTTTTAAAACTAAAGCTTACTTGTTTAAGCAGAAAAACTTAAAAGCTGATAAAAATTTATCTGAAACATTTTTTATGCTCTTTTAGGGAGTTTGAATGGATTGGCCATTTACTCGTAAAATATCATCATTCTAGTGTCATGTAGAAAGGACGTGGGCTTTCTGTTTGGTGTTTATTCTCCAATGTGGGAAGTTTTGTTTGTTTGTTTCTTCCTTTTAAAATGCCATACCCCTAATTCTAATATACTTACTCCGTTTAATTGTTTCAGGGCTTAAGGTCTGTGGTGGTACATGTGCTAATGCCTTAACAGATTCATAAATCCAGGCACCTATGTAAGACATTTGGCTGCATGTAGGCTCACCCAGCATCTTTTGGCAAACACCTGGCCGCAGCTTCCTGCCGTGGAGGAGACCCTGTCCTTCTCTGGAGTGAGGACTTTCAGTGTTGAGGCCCTGTTACTGCTGCTCCAAAACACTCACTCTCCAGTAGCCATTGCTAGTGGTGCAAAATGTCTGTATTTACCTGGCGTGCTCCTGAGAATCTATTATGCCAGGTGACCATCTTCAGTTTTCTGGGATTACTGCTAAAATGGGCAAATGGTGTACTCCCTTTATCTTTTAGTAAATTCCAGTGTAACAGCAAAAATCCTTTTTAACAGTGTCTTTTTTTTTTTTTCCCAACTCCTGCTCATGTTTCCAGCAGTGTTTTCTAAAACAAAGCTCAATGAAGCACAGTGAAAGTATTATTTGAGCAGTTCTTTAATGTGCTGTAATGACATTTGGTTTGAATCTTATATTTAAAAATCAGGTTCCCCTCTTTTGCTTGCACCTAGTGGGAATCATCTTTCTTCCAGGTTGTGCTTAAAGAAGACTATAGGGGAAGAACAAAATTTCTTCTTGCTGCAAAAGTTGCAGTAGAAGTAAAAGGGGGAACTGCCAGGATATGTCTGTCTCCACAAAACAAGCAGAACAAATTTCCATGAATCAAAGCCACTAAGTATAGTTTTCAGAGGTGGTAGGACATAGTTACTCTCCCTAGAAAAATACCCCAAATGCAGGCACACCCGTTGGCCACTAGAAGAATGCTCAAGTAAACGCTAGTTCAAACCTGTACATTTCACTCTTCTTACTGAGCTATTAAAGGGGTGGAAATCTAGTATAACTATAATCTTTTTTCCGCTTTTCTATTTTTCAACCTCCCACACGCTTGGTGTTCAGTTCTGCTTAGTGAGTGTCTTGAATCTACAGCAGCACCTACACGTACTGCCTCCACAGTGGCTGATAGTTTGCAGATAACTCATGATTCAGACCCATAAGAAACATCTGTAACTATAGGGCATGGTACGTGCTCTAGATTAATCATGGAAAAGGGCAGAGCAATGAAGAATCAGAAAGCTTGTTTTTTTCCAAATATTAATGTTGCTTTCTTTGAGGTTATATATGAGTGGAATATTCTCTAGAGTGGTTTATATCACATTCCATCACTTGGGGAAATATCTCAGGTCATTTTTATAAGAACCTTTTAGAGACCTTTTAAACATATACACGGCGTATACACCTTAGTGTGGTTAGGTCAGAGGAAATAAAGCAAGATAGCAGATATCTGTCATGTGAGGCAGTAAGCAAATTAGCGTTAAACTGCTTTTATTTTTTCTTGAAACCTTTGATATAATTTTCAAAATTGCCTTTCACTAGTTTTTCATTTGCTTTCTAGAAGTTTCCTTCATTTGAAGGGTTACTGGCTACCATTTTGTTAAACCTGGAGGCTGTTTTGTTAACTTACTGAATACAGCATTATAAAGTTGAAGTCACCAGCCAGCCTGAAAAAATCGAGCTGCATAGCGCAGTCTCTGAGCTTACTTCTTGCCCACAAAATCTGCAGTACTCTCAAATTTGTATTTGAAATACAGTCTGCTGATGGGGAATGGGTAACACCCACTGCCTTTCAAATGCATGTGTATATCTACTTTTCCCACCTTTCCTTGGTGAATAAGGAGCTGTGTTTGAAAAGAACTGCTTTTAAAATGCTGGAGGATTCTATCTTTACTCCTTAAGTAAGGTGGTTTATCCTAATAATGGGAGGGGCAAAATACCTTATTTCTGTTTGTCAGCTGCTATGCTTCAGTTTTATCTTCACATCACACCTCTGAGGTTAGTGCTTTTATCCCCATTTTAGAGAAGGTGAGACTAAGTCCTACAATGTTAGGTAGCTTGTCCAAGGCCCTACAGCTAGGACATGACAGAGCTGAGCTTCAAACCTGTATCTCCCTGACCCCAGGACTCATACTTTTTCCACCTGAGGAGCACTGCTTCCTATTTTACAGATAAGTGAAGTATGTGTTTGTATCTTTTCCCCAAAAATGCTTATTGGAAGATTTAAGACATCAAGAAATAAGCTTTTTTCACTTCAGTCATTTCTTTGAGAACCGTTTGAGACATTTTGCTTTGAAAGGCAATTTAAGCAGGCATTGCTTTGACTGAGCAAGGTGAAGCACAGTTTTCTTAGTTAGGAGCATCACTGAGTTTTTGAGACTAATAATTTTGTGGAACAACATTATTAGGGAAAGCAATATGCTTGCTGAACGAGTGGTGTTTACTTAAGTCATAAAGGAGAATTCAAACATCTGGAATATTTTTAAACGATGTAGTTGTTATGTACCAAGTGATATTTCTTATTTACTTCTTACAGGAAATAGCATATAATTTGAAATATATAAAAGTTTTTACATTCGTAGATATATTTTTATCTCACTGAGCACTTCAACAATAGTGATACTATTAAAGTAAAAAGTTGCTTGACAGCCGATTCTCTGTGGTGACAGTTTTACCACATCTTTAATAGTAATGTTACTTTATCGCTCTTAATGCCTTTGTTGTTTAAAGTAAGGTTGTAGAAACTTTGCTGGTTCACAAGCATACAGCTTTACCCTACTTTTTCGGTCTTCCTTTGGGGGTGGGATATTGACAATACTGAGGAAGTGGTCAAGCGTCTCAAGAAATTGTATCCTAAAGATTTTTAACACTAGAGAATAGAGATTTGAATATGAGTGTGCTGTCTTCTAAATATGGATTCGTTGGAGGCATTGGTAGCTGATGAATTTAAAGATGGATTAATATGAGAGTTCCAGAATCAGAGAATTCCTGAACTGGAAAGGCCCATGCAAATGAAGGGCTCTTGGAGTGAAAGTGTTAGTTAGGACAGGAGTTCAGTGACTGTCCAAGTCTAGATAGAGCTCTAGGCCAAGCCAGTGCTGAGGTTACTGAGTCAGGGTCATAGCCGTTCCAGCCAGGAAGTGAGTGATCACAGCGGGAGAGAACTTTAAACTTCCTGGGTAGGGGAAAAAACTGAGTCATTGTGGAAGTAATCTTAAGACATGAAAAAACAGAAATCAGAAAAATAAAGCATCTTTATTTCCTCTTATTAACATGAATGGTATAAAAATATTGATTCCAAAGTACAAACCTCAAGTGTTATATACTTTTTAAAAAAGCAGGACAAACCTATTTAAAAAAGTAATTTGTCTGTAAACGACTTTATTTGTTTTCTGTGTATAATATTTTAACATATTTATTTGAAAATATTTATACAAAATTTTTTTTGCTTAATATCTAGAATCTGTGAAGATTTGAAAGGGCCAATGAGTATTCTCATCATTGAGGCATTCTATGGAGGGTCCCATAAACAACTGGTGGATCTGCTTCAAGAAGAGTTAGAACACTGTGTTCTTTATACCCTTCCTGCAAAGAAATGGCACTGGAGAGCACGGACGTCGGCTTTGTACTTCTCTCAGAATATTCCTGCCAGTGAGCATTACAGGTAATTAGAGCCCAGGCTGCGTCTCCAGCCTGTTTTAAATGTACTTGTTCTAAGGAGGTTGCTTCTCTGTTGGCCTCTGTGAGATTTCCTTCAACTATGGAATTGGTCAGAATGACTACAGTAGCTATTCCTTTAGCGACAACAGAGCAGCCGACTACATTTGTACTCTGAGGACACCTGGTCGGTAGGAAAGTGGATTCATTTAGAGCCTGCATGCCTTTTCTCATTTGTCTTGTGCTTTTATCACATGCACGTGTGGGTGTATGATGACATTTTTTGGCCTGAGATGAGAGTTGATCCTGTGCACATTTGGTTTTTGCTTCCATAACCTCCCATGCCTCTTTTAGTGAGTATGCTGTTTTAGGGTGTCTGTTCTGTACTAGGAGCTAATGTTGGAAAGATGGATATGACCAAGGCCTGTGCCCTTACAGGCTTTAAAGACTATTCAGAGATGAGTAGTTTTTAAAGTGTCATGAGAGTATGAAAAGGGGAGAAGTTGATTTTGACTGTGACAAATTGGAGGTCGCTTTGTAGAGTTGGTCAACTTTGCTTTGTCTGGAAGGATGAATAGATTTGGGGGACACAGGCCTCAGTTTTGAATTTTGAATTGTTAGGAAGTGGGAACTAGGGAGACCTATTAGAAGGGCTTACGAGTCACACTGAAAAGTGTGGATGGGAAATACCGATTCCATTTTAAGGAAACAGTAGAATGGAATCCTCCTGAATATCCTTACTGCCATATGTCTCCTGATGGTTAAATAGTGGAAGATTATCCTACTGTGGTTTACATATCCGATGTTCTTACCGTTCTGGGCCCTTCTGTGTAGGACTGCATTGGTGGTGGCAGGAGTCGGGAGGGCCAGACTGATAATGAATGGAGTTCGAGCAGCTAGGTTGTTAGAGAAAGGGCACGTTGCAAGCTGCAGTGCTCACCTTGGCGTCAGCAGCCATTTCCATCTGCTGCTGCTTGTGAGGTAGGGCAGAGACAAGGGAGAGAGCAGCTTGAGATTTAAATGTAGGTTGCTGTTCTTAGTAGTAATTTTGGGGATTCAGAAAATAACCCATTTGGTGTATAAAAGCCATGCATCGCCTCTGAGAATTCAGATTGTCAGATGGAACAGCAGTGAGCACTCAAGTCATGTTGCTTGGGATTATAAAGGTAAAAGCTGTTTGGGGGCATATTGAGAATTTTGTATTTTTCTAATCTAAAGTGTATTTTTCCTTACATAATTTAATGTTTTATATTCTGATAATCACCAAGTGAGTATTGTGGATTCACTAGTAGTATTAGAAATTTCAGTGCATGTATCAATACAAAAGTTTTCAAGGCAATGACAAGTGAGTCGTTGCCTTGAAACAGTGCTAAACAGGATTTTAGCACTGTTGCTGTGCTAAAATTGATTGTTTATAGTTGCTTTCACATCTCATTTAATTGTGTTTTCTCAGCACCAATTGCATTATATTACTTAAGGTCAAGGAATCCAGTTGGCTTTATGGCACATTTTCATTTAACATTACCATTTGATATAATACATTCATACATACCAAATGATATAATACATTTCTACAATGATTTGAGCATTGAAACAAACCATTTCTGTATCTGCTGTTAGATTTCATTTTGATTACGCAGTGTTTTGGAATGGAATTTTTGTATCACAAATATATGTGTGTGGATAGCATGCAAACAAACACTTCTGTGCCCGTGGCTTCCCCACTCCGTTTGAGGTCTGAAGCATTTGAGGTAAAACATCACATTGCTTTTTGAAGCAGTCTTATTTGGGAGGTAGATTTCTGAAAGATGGTGTCATAAAATATAAAGTTTTACTCTCTGATAGCCATAACCTCCAGGTCCTAACAGTGGTATCTGTGATCTTTCAAACTCAGCCATTTAAGCTGCAGTTAATGGTACTTATTAATCTAATCAGACTTCACTACAACATATACCTCACCAGTCTAACTTACACTTATATTTGACTAACGATAACTTATCTACTCTTTACCAAATAACCTTTCTGAATACTTTTAGAAAAAACAGCAGCAGCTTGAAAACTTATATGCGAAGTTAAAAAATATGCTCACTCAACCCTAGATAGAAGTGCAAGAATGACGTTTTGTTACACCAGATAATTCTGATCTCTGTGGAGACTTTTAAAGATATGAAAAGTTCTTGATTTCTATTTACTTACTCTATTGGTACATTTGTCAAATGAAATCACCAAAATTCATAAAGATAAAATGATTAAGCACCAATATTGCATGCCATGCAAAAACTACTCTGAACTAGGAGGAATGTGTCTGATAAGAAAGACCTTGAATGTAGGTACACAGGTTATTTTTTTTCAACATCTGTACACATAGTCATTGTTTTTATAAGCGCGTTATCTGGGTAATATTTTATTACTAAAAGAATAAATGCTCCAGTCTAATTAATCAGCTTGATTCTGCTTTATCTTGACAGTGAAAAGAATACATCATGATTCACATTTAGAGCTGTTTAATTTTTATTATAGATTACAAAAGCTCCACAATTTATTTTTCTCAAAAGTAGTTTGGTAATTATTAGGTTTTATTAAAGCCTTGCCTTCTGGAAACTTCACAAAATGCAGAAAAATGTTTCTGAGGATGGGCCTCAAATTTCATGTTCTGAAATGTATGAGTCATTTGTCCCAGCATCAAGCATTTCTACTTTCTTAAAATATACCTAGAGTAGGCATCAAAGATATTTCGTTCTTCTTTCTTTCTGCAATATCTTTACTGAACTGAAAGAATCGCTCTTACTTAAAATCATTTTTTTCACTCTCAGATGCTTACAGTTATATTTTCATTCCATCTGAGGTATTGTGGCAGATACTGATCATTGCCCACCTAACAGCCCTTCTTCCTTGTTAACAGAATTAGTTTTCTTTGGCGTGGCTAAGTACCCAGCCCCTGGGAGTGAAGCTTGATGGACTTAAGTCGGTCATGATGATTCCGTTCTCTGCCAGATTTTCCCAGTTTTCCTTGAAGCTAGTGCTGGATTCTGGCAAATTCAGTTTAAGTAGATTACTTCTGGGGGTTCTTCCAACTAAGTTTTTTTCTATTTTATTTTGTGCTTTACTTATAAAAAGAGAAAGCCATCTCCCCTTCTCTGCATTTCACTGTGGTTATGATGTATACAATTAGCAGATGACAAGATGAGGACAAAACACCTGAGCTGCCATAAATGGCTGATGAAAGGCTGGAACGCTATAGCTACCTAGTACCCTGAAAACCCTCTGTTCCTAAAACATCTAGCTATGTTTTGTAAAACGTAATAAATTTCGTTTTAAGTTCATAGCCGAGCAGAGTAAGAAAGGATCTGGAGAGGGATTTGGACATTAGAGTGGTCACCTTGCTTTGAAGCCGTGGCTGCGTAGTTTTCACAAAGGGGACTGGTTAACTGAGTTATGTTACGTTCTTGAAATGAAATACTGTGCAGCATTAACCTGAATTAGGAAGCTTTCTGTGTCCTCTTATTGGAATCTCTCCAAGACAAGTGACCAAAAGTAAGGTGCCAAAGAGTGTTATTGCTGCCATCTTTGGTGCCAAGAAAGGAGGTTATAAGAACGAAATAATGGAAGAGTGCATTGGAAATGAATGAAGATACTTGCCTGGGGATTAGAGTAGCAGAGGTTGTTGGTGCCCCATCCATATCCCTCTCACCTTTCTCTTGTTGTGTGCCCTGGCCAGCTTCCTGCTGTCAGTCTCTGCAGCCCTTTTTGCCTGGGGGAGTAGCTGCTCTGCCAGTGCAGGCAGCAGGCCCCAGTAGCCCTCCGCCAGTGATCTCCGCCTCCTCAGATGAAATCATTCTGAAGTGTGAACAGGAGAGAAATCATTAACAAAGATTCCTCAAAAACCCTGTAAGTCAGGAAATAAAAGCATAATTCTAAATAATTCATGGGTCACAGAAGAAATTATAACAGATACTAAAAAATAGAACTGAGTCATAGTCAACATACTGCATATCACAACGTGGGTTGCATCTAAATTGACAGTCGCAGCCACATCATCTTTAATAAATTTATTTTTATTATTGTCTTTTTAAATTGTGATATGCAGTGCCTTCTAAAGCTTGGCCCAGGGCAGGGCCCCTCTTACTTTAATCTAGGAGGAGTACTGGGAAGGAAACAATAAAAAGAGTAAAAAATAGTGAAATTGAAAGCATATGTGTGTGTGTGTGTGTGTGTGTGTGTGTGTGTGTGTGTGTGTGTATAATGAAGATGAACAAACTAAAATTAGTGATTTTGAAATAATAAAACAGATATAAATCCAGGCATGCTTTATTTTTTAAAGGCACAATTCATTTTTGGAGTGAAAAAAGTATAACTACAAATATGACACAGATCAATAAAAAGGAGGAAATACTGTTAATAATTTTATGTTAATACATTTGCAAACTTAGACAATATGGATAATTTCTTAGAAAAACATAACTTCTAACACCTCACTCAAAATGAAATAGAAAATCCGAATGGGACTATAATCATTAAAGTTGTTGTTACATTAACTAAAAATCTCGCCATTAATAGACAGAGGCTGGGTCCTCGTGCAGGTTGGTTTACACCAGTTCTTCTCTGTCTCTTTCCAGACTTGCGTTACATGAGATCAAGTGTCTAGTTTTTTAGGTTTTCTGTTTCTTGTAGCCATACTAGTCCTAATTGGTGTTGATTATCATTATGATATCTCCCTTCCCTACTCCCAACCCTTGACCTTTTTTTTTTTTTTTTTAAATATCTAAGGAGGGGCAAGGAAAGCAAATAGTTGGATAGAAAATAAATTGAATGAAAGTTCAGTTGGGTCAAGTAATGTATAAAGTGAAATTCAAGCTTAAGGTGATATTTGATTGTTGATAATTCTGTTATGATTTGCCATTTTCTTAAATGGTACCTTGACTGTGTCTTTTCATTAAGCAGATTCTCTTTCAGGGAAGCTGTGATTTATTTATTTATTTTTGTTCTTAATTGAACTATTTGCTGTGAAACATTAAGCATAACTTTCTTTGGGAGAGTGAACATTTTTAACTGATATGAAGTACCTATGTATGTTTGATGTTTTTAGCTAGCCTTTGTGAATAAAGATGGCTAAACTAGTGAATATGGGTAAATTAATAAGGAAGGTGGTGGTTTCTCAAACAATTCTTTTATAAATTAATAATTCAATTACTTTGCTTGGCAATTATATCTTGTTTTGAATTGTTACCTCTTGTTAAAGATATAACTTTCTGAATGATATAATAATACTTTAGTAATAAAACATCATTTTATTAAAATGTACCTTTCTGAGTAATTTAATACCATCTTAATCATGAAGACATCTTTATATTATTGTGCATCATAGTTGGGAATATAAAAGTAAGTGATGACTTGTTAGGAATTTGTAGGTAAGTGAAGTATTGTTAGGCATACAAAGGGCAGTCATTTTGCATCTCTATAACCAAGGTAAGATTTGATGGATTTAAATAATAGTAATAATAGCTAACATATTGAACATTTACCATGTAGTAGACATTCTACAGTCCTGGAAGCTAGATATTGTTTTCCTGGTTTAGCAGAGGTAGAATCTCAGGCTTAGAGTCAGGTTACTTGCACTGGGTTACACAGCTAGTTACAGTAGATACGTGATTTGAGCTCAAGTCTGGCCACTTGCAAAGGCCATACACTGTTCGTTCTTTTTAAGCCCATGCTTTTAACCACTATGCTATCTCATTAGCTTGCTGAAGTAGGTTAATTAAGTAAATTAAGCCCGACTACCTCTTGATGAAAAAATATATTACTAGATTTCTCTATTAGAAGTGGGTGGTGGTGCCTCTTGGGGTCTTGAGAAGGGATATAGTTCTTGAAACTTATTGGAGGCTGATATCTGGGAACCAAGAGTCTTTCTAGGTTTGTGAATGTGATTTTTTCATTTTTGCTTATCACATTTCTCTTTAGCTTTTAGCGATAGAAGTCACATGTCATTTGAATTTTCCTCTTGAGGTTTTTCTTTAAATCCAAATAAATGCTACATGTGATGCTTTTTTAAAATCTTCGGGTAAACTCATGAATGAAAATAACATTCTTGTTTGTGGTGCTCAGTACCTGCCATTACCAAATTACCCTCAAACTGCTATACTGTGAAGTTCTCTACTTGGTTTATGAACTTGGCTAGAGACAGCATTCCAGTACTGCCCAGCTCACTGCCCTTATATCATTACCAGTTGCGTACAGTTCTTGGGGTTTGGATGATGTTCTGACACTGCGTAAATAATATTATCATTAGGTACGATGCAGCATCCCATAGTCTGACCCATATGTGACTCTTCCATTTATGAGAACTGGCCGAGAGTTTCCTTGTCACCGTTGCCCAGCCGGCCAGCTTCCCTATCCTATACTGCCTAATTGTGGGATTCTCTTTTGGTTTGTTTTTCTACCGATCTGCTCTTGTGTCTAGGCAGTGCACACAGCAGCTTTCCAGTATTTGTACAGTGCTTAGCGCTTTGTTCACAATATTACATCTCAGTGAACTCTCCTCTGATTGACAGTATAAAACCATCTGGACTTTTATGTTGAAAATGTAGCTGACCCCAATGCCACAGAAATAGTATAATACTGCACACCAAATAACTAACCATTCAGTCAGTCTCTGTTTCTCTGTCTCTCTCTGCCTATCTCTCTTTTCTCTCACTCTCTTCTCTCTCATATACAAAGACATGCACATGCACATGAATGACTAACTTTTAAATTACTGTAACACATCTTTCATTGCAAAACTGGAAACTGTGTCACAAGCATCCTAAAGGAGGGTTTCCAGACTTCATCTTTTCCAGTTTTCTTTGTGTTTCTTTTTCAGTTCTGTCAAGAAGTAAAGTATTCCAGTAGCAAGAAAAAAATTTTTTCATGTTATGGAGTTCGTAGTTTATTCTCACCATCAACTGCTAATTCAAAAGTGTTTGTATACTTAGTAGCAAGCACTGTGAACCCACTGCTTCCAAGGAGTGAAGCACAACAGTGGAACTTCAAGTGCATGTTTTTAATATTCCTTCTAGCATATTTTAAAAATAAAATAAAATTTCACATTTAAGATTCTATACAGCCCCCAGGTAACAGTGCATCAGGATATAAGTTATTATTTTGAACAGACTCTGTACCTTAAAGACCTATAGGATAAATCTCCCATATATTTAACCTTTGAAATTTGACAACTGTATTTTAAAAGACAAACTGGATGTTTATTACACTTTTACAGAGGAGAGAAAATCATTATTTTTAATGAAGGAAATGGAAAGAGCAAAACAACCCCGAACACCCTTAAATGGATGCAAAATCATACTATTGTATAAAAATGCTTTGGCTCTAGAGTAAGCACCTTCATAATTTTGCTTTTAGAAGTCACATGCTTATTTTTCACATAACAATTGAAACTGTGAGTCTGATCTTAGAGTGCTTCTAATCTAGTTGTTTTAGGTATTTTCATTGCACTTCCACTCCCAACATTTGTTTGTTTATTTGAGAAAGTGTTTCTGCTTTTATTAAGGTCTTAGTCAATGAAATATGTTTGCTTTGGGAGCTGTGTAGGGTGTGCACAGGTCTGAGTGTCTGACATCCTGTATTCAGGGCTTCTAAAGCTATGGTGCAGATACTCTGGTACCCTTCCCTTCTCTTAAGCCTCCCCTCTTAGGGAAGCTTTCATGCTCACCTATTTCCTTGGGATCAGATTTGGCCTCCTAACCATCTTTGGACACACTGTCCTGTTTATTAAATGGCCAATTCTTGTGCATATCTTCTTTGTTTATACTCTGTGGTTCTTTCACATGATGGACCTGCTGGCCTCCTGACCAGCCAGCCCACAAAGATAACTGCAGGCAGAAGGCGGGAGCTGAATCAGGTCTTGTGCTTACAAAAGAGCATACATGTCCCTTTCATTCTTCTGTCTTTCTGAAGAACATAATCCTATATTTTAGTAAATTTTTTCCTGTAAGCAGTCTTTCCTATATTTCTCTTTGTTCACCATCTCATGCTGATCATCAAAATTTAACACTCCCTTTTGAGGAGAAATTCCTGGTGACTGAATACATGTAGTTGAGAGAGGGCAGGAGGGTGGGATGGTTTGACCAGACTAGGTATCTTTTGGTTCTTTTCTAAGCTTGTTTCCATTTTTTCCCCCTTCATCAGCATGTATTAAGAACTTTTACGTCCAGAGCCAGTGCCTATGCGAGCACTGGTGATGTAAAGGCAAACTTGACAAACGTGGACGTACAGTGCTGACACTTAGTAAGCATTTAGTAAACTCTGTTGATTGAAAGAAAATTTAATGCCTGTATATCCAATTGTTATACTAGTAATTTGGATTAAATAATCCCTGATTAAAAACCATCAGTGACTTCACCTTGCGTACGTAAAAATCCAGATTACATATAGGGCTCATAGGGCCCTGCCTGCCTCTGCAACCTCATCTCTGATCCCTGACATCTCACTAATGTGCTGTAGTAGCGGCATTGGCCTTGTTCACTTACTCTGAAATGTCAAGCTCTTTCCTGCTTCAGATGCTGCTGCTTCTTGCTGGTCCTTAAGCTGGTAACACTAACTCATGTCCCCTCCCCACACCTTTGCTTACTTCTTCCCATCCTTCACCTTCTCAGAGAGGCCTTCCCTGATCAGCCTATCTAAAACAAGCCCTCTATTTCAGCATCCTAAATTAATGTATATTAATTACATTGCATATAATTTGTAATTATTTTATTTTATTTTTTTTCTTTTTTCATTATTCTGTGAGTTCCCTGATGACAAGGGCCATATTTGTCTTGTGTACCATTTTTATCTCCAGTACTTAATTTGCTTCCTAGCAGATAGTAGCTGTTGAGTAAATATGGTTGAATGAATGCTTTCATATCTGTGGGTTTGAAAATACAAACAAAATATGGTTGTAATTGACTTTGCTAATTTTGCTTATTTTTTTCAGCTCTCAGCACTACCAGTATCATGTGTCCAGGGATATCGTCTCTTCTGCACAGAGACTGCTTAGAGACATTTAAGGGCCTCAGAATTATGGGATTAAATTAAAGAATTCCTTACACACTTACTCACTTATTCTTATGGGTTGTATTAATCATACTATGATATCAGTCATCATTTGTTATGTAAATTTTGATAACAGAAAATATATTTTTCTGGAATTTCCCCTGTATAAAAATGTTTCTGGAAAAAAAATGTTTCTTAGTTCAGGAAACTTTGTAGAATCTAGCATATGTGTGAGATAATTTTGTAAAATTTCACATGATTATATTTAAGGCTTTTTAGATTTGGCAATAGCCACCCATGAAGAGTGGCCTTTTAATATATGGTGTGGAAGCTATAGGATAAATGAGAGATAAGAATTTGTCCCGAAGACAAATAATTGCAGCTTGGCCGCTGCAATTATTTAAGCATTTTTAATTTTTACTGCTTTTAAGACAGATAGACATTCTTTGTTTTGGTCACAAATACAACTAGTTGCCATTGTTTTATACTGACCTGCTTCTGTATTTATGTTACTTAACTGGTCCATTTGGGCCTTTGTGTTTGTAGCCTCTGGTCTAGACTCTGTCCAAGAATGCATCTTCAGATACTCTTCAATAAAATATATTTAAATGTACATATACATAAAGGAGTTTATAAAAAATATAAATCACTCATGTTGGAAAGAAACAATATACTGTAGTAGGGGAATCAGCAGTTCTAGGTTCTAATCCTAACTCTGCCATCAATTAGTTGTTTGGCCTTGGAAAAGTCATGTTTTTTAACCTTAGAGTCTTATTTTTTTCATCTGTAACTAAAGGTTTTGGTTTCTTCTACTGAGTTCTATGATGTCTTAAACAAGGAATTAAAATCAAGATCAAGATTTAAAGAATTCTAACACAAAAGACAAATTTGTTCTGTCTCTCATTCAACTTTGTTATCAACCACTGCTTCATTTAATACAGAAATTATTTCCTTATCTTGTTTGTGTATCTTCTTGAATATTTACTTTTATTTATAGAGTTAAGAGACTTTTGAGCAATAATTCTTTCCAGTAGTGCTTATATCTTTTAAGTTGTTCTGATATGACTTATTTGTTTGGATCTTCTGTTCCAGCCTCAGAATGTCATGATTATATCTGCCTTTTCAAAGAGAAGGTGCTTGACCTTTGTGTTAGCTATCTGTCTCTATAGGGCATGGAACATAAGACATGTACACTAAATACTGAATATGTTACTATAGACCTCACACAGAAGAGTCAGGACTGCAAAGAGGGTAGCATTCACTAAAGAAGTACAGAGGAGGGAGTTTAATCCTCATTCAGGAAATTCTGAGGTAGACCTCCTGAGAAGATGTTAGAGATTTTAATAGAGGTGAAGTGGAAGAGTGCTGTAGAAGAAGGAAGTGTTGTGAACAAAGGTATTAATGTAGGAAAATTGGGAAATGTTTGGAAATCTCTAAAATCTTGGTTTAGCACAAACATATTCTGAGTTAGGAGGAGTTGTGGGACATCAGGTTGGGAGGATAAGGTGGATTTTGTCTAGTTCATGAACATTCTTGAATTCAAGGTTAAGAATTTAGGGAGCTTTTGCTTTAGGTTATGAGTATCCTTTGATGGCTCTATTACTCAGGACCCTATTAGTTGCACATGATAGACCCCAATTCAAAATCAGTTAAACATAAGGGAAAATGTATTGGCTCATATAACTGAATAACTGAAAGTCCTAGAGGGGTTGACTCCAGGCAAAGCTGGATCCAGTGATTAGGCCTCTTGTTTTCTTGACTCTGCTTTCCTCTGGTTTGGCTCTCTCCAAATGGATCTCTCCCAGAGCTAAGTCTATATCTCACCAGCTTAGTTACCCTATCTGAAAGAGTGTACCACTCTTGGCAGTTGTGGCCAAAGTCCCAGATTGAGTGAAAGCACTTTTTTTTAAAATCTTATGGTCTTTGAACTTATTACTGTGACAAAAGTCATCTAATGTCATGATTGGCCAGTCCAGGGTCACATGGCCACTTTGGGGTCGACCTCATCCAAACCTCGTGAACCGAGTGCAAGAGAGCAAAAGGAAAATTGCACTGCTGTTATTTAAAATTGCACTGCTTTGATTTGAACAATGTTTTGCAGGTAAAACACGGTGAGTATTGCAGTCAAACATGGGAGTGAGGTAAGGAAAACTGCACAGGACAAGTATTACAGCAATACAGGATGGAGACCATGGATGAGGGTAGAGGTGGCCATTGGATTCTTAACATCTCATATAGAAATAGTGAGATTCTGAATGAGAATAATGATAGTAGGAATGGTAGATGGTAAAGGAATTAGCAATATGAATGAAATTTATGTTGTTTGCATTTCACCAGTTATAAAATTTGTCTAGGAGCTGAATTGAAAGTTACCCTTATCCTGTCTATGAAAAAAGAATTTGGTATACAGATTAATTTAGGCAGAAGCAGAGAGATCACAGTTAAATTACTTTAGTAGTTATAATTATTTAAAAAATAGCTATGCCAATTGTAAATCATTCATATTCACTCATTAAATTGGATCAGTGGGTTTACTTTGGCAGCATTTTAAGTTACTCCACATACTTCACTGTAGCAAAACTTCCTTTTCTTTAAAGAATTAATGTAACACTGCCTCTTTTCTCTGTGTAAATAAAATTTATAATATATATTATGTATACATGTATATGTGTGTATATGTACATATTACCCAAATATACACATAATCAATAAGTGATTCATTACTTGGTATTAACTTCTCAAACTTAGCACTCCTCCCTCAGAAAAAGGGAAAAGTCAGGTATTAAGTGCATCTCTAGAGTTCTTATTTTATGCTAGATCCCAAGGTAAAAATTAATGAGTGAAGTTTGTAGTTGCCACTCTACTTAGTATTCAGTTCAGAAAAGCCAGTCTCTTCCTCAGTGGTCTGGACTGGTAAGGCACATGTTTGAAGAACACACACTGTGTACCAGACACAAATGATAAAAGAGTAAATAAGGTAGTGCACTTTAGGAACTGAGTTTCTTCTCTTGGATATAGTTCTATTCCTTTTATTATTTTTTTTCCAGTACTCTTTGCACAATGTTCACTTGAATCAGCCTTTCTAAAGCCATCAGATACTAATATGTTTCTAGGGAAATTCCCCACACTTGGTAACCTGTCTTTCCCTATAGGAATAGAGCTGAAGTACAGGGGATTTTTAGCCCATGGTTTGTTTCAGTGTGTATCCAGTGTTGATACAGATATTTATTTGTATATGAACTGTTTTGGTGATTTTCAGAAAATGAAAGTGGCTAAGAATGTGAACTAGTTTTTGTCACTGTTTTTTTTTGTTTGTTTTTTTTTTGACTCAATCATAAGCTTAAATAAAATTTCATGAAATCCAGTTATATTAAAGGCTTATGTTATTTGTATATTGTGTGTGTCTGTGTGTATGTAGCATTTGTATTGTAGAGTTTCTCATTCAGAGGTAGTGATTCTTAGCTTTCATTTTATAGCATTACTTAGTGTCTTCAATTTTCTCAAAGGAGATTTTTAAAACAGAAAAACATCAACTCGCTCTTATTGAAAAAATACTTTTCTATACCATTTTATAAGAAGATTGCTGCCAGGAATTCAAGTAATAGCACAGTGCCATTATTACAAAGGTTTAGGAATCCTTGACTCTTGCAATTGGTGGAAACGAAGAGATTATGACTCAGGGGCTCATAAAGAGTGATTAGGAGGACTATGCAATCATTTTCATAGTAGTAGTATTTTTATTTTTCTAAGTGTTCAAAAATATTTAATGACATTCATATTTTATTTGCAGTATTTTTTGAAAAATGTAAGAGAAGTAAGAGAAGCAGAGGTTAAGAATCGAGGACTTACTGGCTCTGAAATTGGAGTATTGAGTATTTAGTATGTAAGTAGTTTATGTGAGTAATCTTTTTTTTTTTGTCTGATTTTGGTATTTAGAACTGGGAGTAGAAAAAAGAAGACACACATACATATTCACACAAGAAGGAGAAACAGTGGCGGTTTTAGATTTGAAGTACCTGAAAAACATTCAGGCTTCTGGAAATATGATCTTTATATTTGCCTTCTTTCAATCAGTTTTATTTTAGATAAAATGCTGGCTGATGGTAGTGGTCCACTTGAACACTGTTGAGTTTTCTTTATTTTTTTTTTTCCATGGAAAAAAGCTCCCAGAAAACTTTTGTCCTTTAATATGTTCAACATGCATATGTTTTACATGTATTAACTAGTATTAAAAATGCAGTTTCTAATTAGATGTCTAAATCTGAGAGGAGTTGTGGTGAGCACCAGCCTCTTAGAATTACTGAAAAAGAAAGTTTTGATGAACAGGGTTTTCTTTTTGGCTGTTTCATCCTTCAGCCTGCTCTGGCCCCAGAAACTATTATGTTCTAGGATTTCTAATGCATATTGTCAGTTTTGGTGATAAACCCTTAAGATATTGATTATATCAAAACTTGGAGAATTCAGGGTATTTACATTCTGTTATGACCTGTTCTATATTACAGCAAAAAAGTTAGTATTTCTGTTATTAAGGATTTGGGCTTTAGATGAGCATCAGTAGTTATAAACTTGGTATGTCTTAGGTTTTAGAAAAATTGTAGAAAACCTCTAAAGTAATATTGCAACCTGGTTTTGTTTGGTATTTTTGTTTTACATTTTTAAATGGGGTGGCAGTGACAGGGAAATCCCTTCTCTCCAGATTTGTATGAGTCACCTGAAGGCTTCCTTCTAATAGAGTTTAATGACATGGTGCCATTTGAATCAGTATTTCCACATTTGCAATTTAGAATATTCGGTTTGAACTCATCAGCATTCATTTTCATTTCTGTTTTACTTTTCAATTTGTCATACAGTTTTTTTTTTTTTTCCAGCTGGTAAGCACATCAAACCAAGAATGACTTCTTTTTTCATAGACATGGAGTGTCAGTTGTTCTCTCACTTATTTTGTCTTGCTGACTAATGTGGTATTTGTTCGCAGCTCCAAACCACAGATTAAACACATAGATATTGACTAATCCTGACTTACAAATATTAGCCACACAATGTGAATTCCTTCGATGTTTGGGCATCCCTAATGATGGGTTTTGATTTTCTCTTTGTACCTATTAGACGTATTGTTAGATAGTAGCTGTGAGGGAGCAGGAGAGAGCATTGGACTGGAAGCCAGAGGAGCTGAATTCAAGGCCCAGTTTAGCCACTCAGACTCTAAGGGCAGATCACCATTCTTTTGCATCTTCATCTGCAAAATGGTAAAAAGAAAAAATAATACCCTGCCCATTTATCTTCAGGGTTTGTTATGAGGATCAAATGAGATAATAATGTTCGAAGAATATTTTGTAAACTGAAGAGTAAGATGCTATCGTGAAGTTAGAATTTGTGCTCTTCTTCTATGTAACTCATTTGCTCTGAGATTTTTATTTTTAGGTTATTAATTTCTAGCCTTTAGTTTATCTGTTTTAAAATGTAAATAGAAGAGATGGCATGGAATTAATACTTAAATAAAAAAACAATGTTTAAAGAATATTTGGCCCACAGCTACAATATGCTGCTATGTTTGTTCTTCGGTACATGTGGTTCATAGTGATCAGAAGAAATGATAGTGTGGATGTCATTCACAGATTTTTGGTTTCTGTTTAACTTATTTCAGTTCTGATATCACTTTTGAGTTATAGTTAAACAGCAATAATTATTATTTTATTATTTAATAAATAATTTAATAAATAGTGGGTAGTAATAAGGAATTAGAATAGTGGTCATATTTATATTTCTGTAATTAGAAAAAGTGAATTAATAATTCACAGTTTATTCATTTTCTTCAACTAACATTTGTGTAATGACTCCTATTTTGTAAGGTACTTTCCTAGGTACTTGATTTGAAAGTGTGTAAAAAAAATGCTGTGTTTATGAAAAAAGTAAAATGGAGGGTGGCTAAATTGCATCCTTATCTAGTAAAGACTAAATGAAGTATTAAAGAGAAAAAAAGGTGTACATTTGTCTCATGGATCTGAAGGTTTTGACAACACCTGTTGCTATTTTGTTTTTTAAAGAAAAGCAGCACTTCATACCTATGATAAAATGACTGTAATTTTCTAACACAAAGTAGTTATTTCACATGTACAGTATCATCTCTTTGTTTAAACCCCAAAGAAAAGAATTATGTGAATGTCTGAACATGTAGAAATGTCTCACTTTACTTTTAATGAAAGAATAACAGCTGAAAATCCTAACTGCCAAAAATATTTGTTAAATGGAAATAAATGTTCAAATATATTTTCTTCGAGTTGATACGAATTTTAGTAAACATACCAAGTTTCTTTTCTTGTTCACAATAGAAATGGCCGTTTCAGGTCAGCTGTGTCACTGGCCACCACATTAGTGCAGATTATTTAGCTGGAATATATCTTTTAAACTTGTTATAAATGTGCTTGAAAGCTTTTTATTAGTAGGTAAAATTTTTGAAGAGACCTTATGTATATTAGTTTTGCTTTTTTTTTTTGTCTGTAGAAATAGGCTTTCTTTATTTCTTTCAAAAACCTCTGAATACACTTCTACCTTTGCTAATTGGGGCTGAAGATAAAATATACTTCAGGTGAATTGGAGAAATACATTTGCCCAGCTTGTTGCAGAGAGAGACCTAACCTGCTCATTTGATTTCCTTCCTTTTTTTAGACATTCTATTTAGGTTATTTCTTATACCTGTAAAGAGTTAAGCAAAGCTAAACACTCTTAACTACTCAAATCCTGCTCCCCACCTACCCCCTTCCAGACCATTCTAAATCTTCTTTCATCCATTTCTTTTGCCTTTCACCTTCAGTATTTTACAGAGCAGCTCATTAAGTAACAAACAATTCTGAATGGCTATTAATAATGTTTTACTTTTTGTCACTGCTAAGCAGTGTTACCTGTTCAGTTACACTTGGACAGAATTAATAATAGCGAGGAAGTGGTCATTCTGTGAGTGGATCAGTGGATGAGAGGAAAAACAAAAAAATTTGTAAAGTAACAGATAATTAACTCATGGAGTTTTGAGCAGCTGAAATTCAAAAGCAAATGTGTTAGGGTTATTTTGGTGTCTTATGATATTTAATATTGCCCATTTCTTGAAGTTTTATAAGCAAAGGTCATCATAAATTTGCGCAGGAAATATTTTATTATTATTTCTAAGTTCCCTGAGGGCAGAGGCTTTGTCTTTTTTCACAACTATTCCCAAGGTCTAATTCTCTTAGTGTTCAGTAAATATTTGTTGGATGAATGAATAAATAATACTAAGAAATATCAATAAAATTCATAAGATATATAATCTTTGCTATGTGCAATATTCCAGTTGTATTTATTTACTGATAAGAGATACATAGAAAAACAATGCTAGCTGGATTTGTAGCGTATAAGACATTATTTAGCAGTTGCTTTACATGCTTTGCAAGGTTATACATCCTATTTTCTTTTTCTTCTTTCTTCCTTGCTCTACCCATTATACTGCCCTGCATGTAGTAGCTGCTCAATAGTTTTTTAAATGTTTTATGAGTACAGTACTTTACTTTAGTTGAAATACTTCATGCTTGTTATATAATTACCTGTTTAGTACAGTGGAGAAGGTGGCTGTTTTAGTGGTTTTCACTTTTCTCTTTTGGATTCTTTTTCAAGTAGCAAAAGATGTAGCTGTAATGAGTTTGAAGCACATGAGGCAGAACTTAAAATGATAAATAGAAGCTATAAAATGGAAATACTGAGACTTTCCTTTTACCAGGATACAGTGGCAATATGCAGAAAATGGTTACTCGTATTTAGTTTATTAGCAGGAAAACTTAAGTTGGGGGGAATACAAATGCAATGTGGAAAAAAGGTTTCATTAGACATGAACTTCCTATAAGCTGTTAAAACCCAGGACCTTTTTGGAAGTGTACAGATTATGATGACAGAAGAGAACAGTGGAGGAACAATACTGATTTTTAATCCCTGGAGGTTTACCTGTTGACTTGGCAGTGATGCCAGTTTACATGGTTTACTTTCTAGAAATAGTTTATCACTGTTTTTTTCAGTTAGTATTGCTTGACCTTTGTAGCCCTTTTGAGCATTTTCAGCCATTCCATAGAAGGCTACCCTCCTAACTCTTCCTCTTTGTATTTTAATTATTTACCATATTCCTTCCACATCACTAAAAACTTTACTTTTATCATTGTCTAGTTTTTGGAAGTGTCAATTTGACCATCCTCTTGTCCATTGCTCTCTAGTAAATGTCTTTCTTGTCAAAGAAAACCCTGAATATCTTTCAATTCAGTTCAATATGCAGTTGACCCTTAACAACTCGGGGTTACCCCCTGCAACTTGAAAATCTGAGATAACTTTACAGTTGGCCCTCCATATCTGCAATTCCACATCCAAGGATTCAGCTAACCGAGGATCGAGTGTTACTTATTTTTGTACATATTTATTGAAAAATAATTCACTTATAAGCGGGCCCATGCAGTTCAAACTCGTGTTGTTCAACAGTCAACTGAAAAAAAAAAAAGAAAAAAGAAAAAAAGAGTCAACTGTACTATATTTCTGTGTTTTCTGCCTTTTATAATCATCTATTTATCACTTAACTGGAGTAAATTAGGATTGTTATCAATGGCATTCTCAGTGGCAAATTTAATATTTTTTTCCCCCTACTTCTCTCAGCCCTTTCTTGCTTTTGATTCCTTTAACCACTCTCTCCTTCTTGGCATTAATTTTGACCTCAGCTTGAGGGGCAGAAACCTTGACATCTTTTAGGTTACTCTGATTAGTTATTATTTCGTAGCCTGATGTCATTTCTGCTTTCCACTACTTTTAAATTATAGTACTGTCCTATGTCTGTTGTAAACCTTTTGTTTGACTGCCAGTTATTTTTCCAACAAACAAATTCTTACTTGTATCGTTAAGGAATGATTGCCTGGTCCTTTCCTTGTGATGATACTATCCATCTTAAGTATACTCTCCATTTTAGTCAAGATAATTTGCTTACTATAGGCACATTGCATTTCCTATATTTGATTTGAATGAGTGGCCACATTATGGAAAAATTTAAACATATACAAAAGTAGAGGGAATAGATAATGAACCTATTTACCCTTTAACAATTATAAATAAACGGACAAGCTGGTTCTGTCTGAACTCCGCCTAGCTCTTTCCCACTCCATATATATATATATATATATTTTTTTTTTTTGGCTGAGCTGCACAGCATGTGGGATCTTAGTTCCCTGACCAGGGATCAAACCCATGTCCCCTGCATTGGAAGCACAGAGTCGTAACCACTCGGACTGCCAGGGAAGTCTCCCACTCCACATTTTATTGAAGCAAATTCCAGACATTCCATTTTAGGCCTACATATTTCATTGTGTATCTCTAAATGATAAAATCTCTTAAAAATAAAACATCACTGTAGGGTGATACCATTATCACCCTAATAAATCCTAAGTAATTACTCAGTATCATTAAATATTTCTTAACCTTAAAATACTATATTTACTGCAAAACAGGACCCTCTTATGTGATAAAGAGGAGAGAAAGCAATTTCCCAGGGCCCAGAGCATGCTCAGGGTGCTATGTACTAAATGGCTGCCCAGTAGAAGCTTCCTTTTGCCCAGAGAGCTGAAGTCTGGTGCTTCTTATTTGAGAAATGATTAGTTGGTGTTGATTTAGTGGCTCACTTAGTATCTTTAATGCTTTGTACTTGCTTAACTTTTTATTCCTACATCTTATAGGTTGCATTGCAGTGTATAAATAGTGCCCTCTGGAGTTGTGAGAACAAAGCCTGCACTGCCATGCGGGGGCAGCCCTGTCTGTAGAGGGGCACTGGGCATCAACATTTATATTTAAATATCCTGCAAGTCTTTCTAAAGTGCAACCGGGGTTGGGAATGCTGGTCTAAAATATACTGTCTGGGCTTAGTATAAATAGTAGTATTATCTATTATACTTTATCTTCACCAGTTCAAGATTTTAAGTATAAATATAACTCAGTAATTCTCTTAGCTTTGTTTCACTTGCTGGGTATTTCCTTTCTTTTTGTTTTGTTACTTTTAAGGGATAATTATAGTAGTATGAAGCATTCTGTCCACATAAAAGCTTATTGAAGAGGTTAAATGTTCTTGCTAATTAAAGAAAACACTAATTGGACAGATTGTTGTTTTGTATTAGTAATTTTAATTATTTTTTAATCAGAGCACAAAATTTTTTTTTAGGAATGCTGCTGTTTTACACTTTTTTTTACACTCAATCACTACTTGAGCGATTTAAATAGTCAGATAATTTTTTTTTTTGAATAGTTGATTTTGTTTGGTCTGTAGTTGGGACAGAGACAGGATGTAATAATTCTTGCAGTGTTATAAAGTTTATAACCCTCAGTCCATATCCATACCTTACGTACCCCTAAATCATCTACGTTTCTATCTCTGTGTGTACATATATGTATAATTATGACATTTACCATTTACAGAAGTATTCAGCATAATGTCATTAATTTTCTTTTCACTCTTGTGTGGTAGATTAATATGTATGTCAAATCTTACTTTCTAGGAAAGGAAACTGACATGTTCAGAAGTCAAATGATTTGTCTGTTTTCAAAAATCAAAGTAGTAAATTAGAGTTGGTTATGATAGTAGCCTGTAGTTTATCCTGTTCAAAAGCACTACTTTTCAATGTCATGAAAGCTTAAATTTTTTAAAAATATTAGGTGTTACTAGTCCTTTGGTTTCACTAAAATAACATATTTCTTGGAATTCTTTTAATAACTTTTTTTATTTGCCTGGCTATCTCTTATTGTACTGATGTGACCAACTATATTAATTTCTTAAGGTTTCTGTAACAACAGAATTTATTCTGTCACAGTTGTTAAGGCTAGAAGTCCAAAATCAGTGTTGGCAAGACTTGCTTCCTCTGAAAGGTCTAGGGAAGAATCCTTTCTTGCCTCTGCCTAGCTTCTGGTGGCTCCCTGCAATCTTGGGCATTTCTTGGCTTGTAGGTGCATCACTCCAATCTTTGCCTCTGTTGTCACATGACCTTCTTCCCTGTGTATATCTCTTTGTGTCCCTTCCCCTTTTTATAAGGACAGAAGTCATTGGCTGTAGAGCCCGTACTAATCTAGTATGACCTCATCTTAACTTGAATACCAGGGGTTAGGACTTGAATATCTTTTTGGACAACACAGTTCAACCCACTACACCAGCATCCTTGAATTCACTATGTCATATGGTGCCTGTTACAGTCTAGGCTTTTAGTAAATTTTTGTTAAATAAAGGACTGCCTGGTACCATCATGTACATATAATAAGCCATAATATAGTCATTCATTCTGGAACCATTGAAGTAAGAAATTATATGGTCCATTCCCTCCGTAAGAAAGTGTGATGTATTATCTTCAGTTTGTTGGTAAAAGCAACAAAAAAGTTTCAGTGACTTAACTATAATCACATAGGTATTTGTCCACGGGGTACTATGGACAAAATGTTAATTATTTGCCTCCCGTTATAGAGTCTTTTGTGATACTACTTTTTTTCTTACTAATTAGTGTTTTTAGGTATTAACTCCTGACATTGAGATAATATGACAGATATTAACATAGTTAAGACTTTAAAGCTCTTCTAATCAAACTGCTGTCATTTAACAGCTGAGGAAACAGAGGTCTGGAAAGGTTAAGTGAGCTGTCGAAAACAAGGGGTAGGTGATGACATTTCTGGGTGGGTCCTGAGTGTTTAGTATTGAATTCTATAATGTAAACCTAATGTGGCAAATTTGATAGCACCTAGAGAACTATCAATGAAAATAGTCCTCTGTTTTCATTGATAGTCCTGTTACTGATGAAAATCAGTAACAGGCTGGAAAATAAATACTGCAAGAATTGGAAATAATTTAGAGGCAAAGGTAAGGGATGATTTAATGAATCAGTAATGTTCTCTTGCTACTGAAGGCAAATGGAGAAAAACAGGCTCAAACAAGAGATGCAGATTCAGGTTTGTTTTCCAGCTGGAAAGTCTGACAGTGGGATTGTTAAGAATTGTCGTGGGGCATTTGAAGAGGAATGAACTCTGCCCTCCTCATTCAAAACAAAATGAAAACAAAACCCACGCAGATCCACTTACTAGTTTGGTCTTACCTGGAAACTTCATTTTTTTCCAGATCCACTTGTTTTCATACTTTGCTTCTTGACTCAGTCCACTTCAGTGCTTCCTCTTCAGAATGCAACTTTAAATTTATTTTACAAGGAGAGACTTCTACCCACTACCATCACAATCTCTGAAATCCTTGGACCTATGGCTCGTCAGTGCCTGGTTTTTATATCTGTTCCCTATGAAACAGAACATGATGTAAATGGTGTTTCTTAAATCTCCGATCTTCAGATTACAACATAATATTCATACATCAAACTTCTTATAGATGCATCAAGGTTTTGTTTCTTCAGTAGGATCCTTGATGCCGTCTAACAGCTGAGGGTAGAAGGAATAATTCAGCACTCCTCCCAGCTTTATTGATTCATCCTCTTCTGGGTTTTGGCATGGCTTAGGGCAGTTGATGGATTTTCTAGCTGTGAATGAGCATCCTGTCTCAACTGATCTGAATATCCTGTTGAATAGGTTCTCTGACTGACTTTTCTCCTTTATTGGTTGCTCTGGCAAAATTATGCTGCCTACCTGCAACTTGTATATAACTATATGTTCTTTTCCACCAACATCTTTCTTTTGTCTACAGTCTTCTCTTTTGACAAATATAAGGAATTATAAGCTCATAGGTTTTTGTTTTACTTTATTTTAAATATTAAAATATAATCTAACCTCTTTTCTCCCATGGGCTTTTACAAACTCTCTGAAAACAAAAAACAATTAAGTCTTGCTTATTAGTGGCTGTACATACAAGTGGCTTTCCTTGGCTTGGAAGGGAAGACAGTTCAGTTGGCAATCAGAAAGTCTTTAAAGCTGCCTATTCTTGTTGCACCCAGTCAGAATTTCTTAACACCAACCAGTGTTTAAAATTTCAAGGCAGTGGCTCTGGTGACTTCAGGGGAGAATGGTTATTAGCACTCTTTCTGGTGGTCAAACAAGGTAGCCATTGCCTTTGTTTCGGATAAATTAAGGAAGAAGTGGACGTGATGGAATAATATGAGCCAATTCGAAATACCAAGTATCTAGCTGTGTGTCTGATGGAAAAGTTAGAGAAATTCTGCATTACTTGATTCTACTTTGTAGGGTGTCAGCATTGATTTTCTCTTTAAAATAACAACTAATCAAGAGTTATGCGGACCCCCAGTGGATGATTATGAAACATATCAATACAGAACCATGTATGGCCTAATATATTTACCCTCAGTGTTGCCATTTATTAGCCCTACCATTTCTGGGAAATCGCTTAACTTTTGTGAGCCTCAATTTTCTTATCTCTTAAAATGGGACTAATAATAATGAAGTATTGTGAAGATGAAATTAAACCAAATGAGATGATGTATGTAAGGAGCCCAACATAGTACCTGGCACAATGTGAGTGCCTCATAAATAATAGAGTACTTCTTCTTCTTTTTTTTTTTTAAATTAATTGCTAGTGGGAAGCAGCCACATAGCACAGGGAGATCAGCTTGGTGCTTTGTGACCACCTAGAGGGGTGGGGTAGGGAGGGTGGGAGGGAGATGCAAGAGGGAGGGGATATGGGGATATATATATACATGTAGCTGATTCACTTTGTTATACAGCAGCAACTAACACAACAATGTAAAGCAATTATACTCCAATAAAGATGTTAAAAAATTTTATTTATTTTATTTACTTTTGGCTGCGTTGGGTCTTTGTTGCTGTGCGTGGGCCTTCTCTAGTTGCGGCTAGCAGGGGCTACTCTTTGTTGCGGTGCACGGGCTTTGCATTGTGGTGGCTTCTCTTGTTACAGAGCACGGGCTCTCGGCGTGAGGACTTCAGTAGTTGTGGCTCGCGGGCTCTAGAGTGCAGGCTCAGTAGTTGTGGCGCACGAGCTTAGTTGCTCCACGGCATGTGGAATCTTCCCGGACCAGGGATCAAACCTGTGTCCCCTGCATTGGCAGGCGGATTCTTAACCACTGCACCACCAGAAAGTTCATAGAGTACTTCTTTATGTTTGTTTAGCACTGTACAATTTTCTCACATACTGTATCACCCCATCTTTCAAATGAAACTCTGAAGCTGTCAGGAAGGCTGGTGATAGCGTCTTTCTTGAATATGAGAAATTTAAGTTTCAAAATGATTAGTTCAGTATCATATGGCTATTTATACTTAGGTTTTCTGATTCCTAGACCAGAGGCATTGGCCTTTTTCCCCACTTTATTTAAACTTCTAACTTATTCATTCCCTTATTTAAGCGTGTAGCTATAGGTATAAGGGGTTAAGGGAGCCAGTGCTTTAATGGAATTCTTGGTGCTTTTAAGTCTGTATGCAAATGACATAGCCTACTTAAAGGGCTTTGGAAAATAATTTAAGATGCTAAACAAACATATAAAATTGAATGTTTCTTTTAATTATTTTAAGTTATTGCATTTATTCTCTTAATAGTCACATTTTCTTTACTTGGTGGTAAATTAGAAACATCTAAAAAACAATCAGTTCCAAAAAAGAAAAGAACTTCCTGTAGCCATTTTTCTGTTCTAATTACTGTATTAGCCTTGTTCAAATATTCTCTTAATAGCAAATTCTGTATTGCTCCTAAGGCTTTTGTTGAAGAATTCCTGAGAATTATAGCTCTTTATTTTTTGTTGGAGGAACTAATTTTATTAACATGTGGCAATTAAACTGACACTAGGAATTATGAGCAGATAATGTGGGGCATTGCGAAATTATCTTTTTTTTTAAAGTTCAGTGAAAAAACATTTCCAATAATTGTTAACAACTGTAGAAAATCCTGTGAAAAATTGATGGAAAGTACTCCACTCTTCTACCATACCTGGGATTTAAAAAAAGAAAGATTGGACTACGTAGTGCAGTATACTCACTCTGCCTCTGTAAACTTCCTTCAATTTAAAGAACTTGGGCAGGTGTTATTAATAAAATATAATAATAAAAAACCCCTTCTATTTTAAATAAGGATGCTATTCTGCCAGCTTTTAAACTCACACATACTCTCTAACTTATCCCAGCTTTTGCTCATCTGGTCTTTAAATGGCTCCTTTCATGTGGTCAGCCCACGAGTCGTGCGTACTGCCGCTCAATCACGCTGCTATACGTCGCCATCATGAGGGTGGTTTGCATGATTTGCATTTCCTGTACTGTTTGAGCTTCAATGAGCTCCAAGCGCCACGTATGAAGAAACCACTGCCAAATAATGCAATGATTTTAGTCGAACCAGATGAGCTTGTGCTGGAGTCAGGCTACCAAGTGGAGTGGGGAGGGGAAGGGGTGTTGCCAGGATTTCCTGTTAAAAAAGGATTCCTCAAGATGTCCATACATGCAAGATGTGAATTTCTTAGCAAATCTGGCCATGGAATATAAGAAGGTTACTTTGGGAAGATAGGGCTGAAGTGCTGTGATGAATAACCATATATATGTTACTCTTAGAAAATTCAGTGTTTTAGATCTTAGTATTACATCATGCTGCCAATGTAATTATTTATTGTGACAATAATAGATTTTGATGACATTAATTTTCTAACCATACAGAGATAAATTTAGTCAAAATTATATTAAAGGCATTGATTACTTGTCCCCTTGTCCTGTAAAAGAAAGCTTGTATTTTATTTAAAAAATGATCAATAAATGCTGTCGGACAACTATTACAGAAATTGCATAGTAGTGGGCCAATGAATAGCTACTAAAGTGGGGAAGGAAAAAAAAAAAAAAACCACATGTACCAGATACTAGTCTTCATGAAAAACATAGACAGATGGGGAGACAGACCTATATGATGCCACAAATAGATGAATATCTTGTAAGCATTTCAAACAAATGTTGAAAGATCCAGTGAAATTTTAAAAGTTGGTTTAAAAGTATATCTTGTGCTTATAAATAGTGTGTTTATTCTGCTCACCTGAAACCCAACCTGTAAATTGTTCACAAAATATTTTATCAATATTAAGCAAAAATAGGGCTTCCCTGGTGGCGCAGTGGTTGAGAGTCCGCCTGCCGATGCAGGGGACACAGGTTTGTGCCCTGGTCCGGGAAGATCCCACATGCCGCGGAGCGGCTGGGCCCGTGAGCCATGGCTGCTGAGCCTGCGCGTCCGAAGCCTGTGCTCTGCAACGGGAGAGGCCACAACAGTGAGAGGCCCGCGTAACGCAAAAAAAAAAAAAAAAAAAAATTAAGCAAAACTAATGCAGACTGAAACTATATATAACTACAGAGATATTAAAAAGCATCTCAATAATAGCACTGACTTTAATTTTTCTTAGACTTCTTACACTCAGTTATGGTGTTATTAATACCTACAAGAAAAAACTTCAGCAGTAATCCTGTTAATCATTAATAATAGTCTCAAAGGTTTCCCATTCTTGTATACAGACAAGTGAAGGATATTCTCTTTTCCTACATAATATGTACATCATAAAAAAGTACCTGATAACTAGCTGTGGATGCTACTCTATAGTTTTTATTTTAGTACCAGTTCACTAGATTATATCTTACCAGCTAATCAGTGTCTGTCATGCATGCTGTACAGCAGCACTTTTAAGATATTCTACAGAGGAAGCTTCAAAGCCACAGGTACTTACTGATGAAGTTACTGCATATTTATTTTTGTTAAGAAAAGGTATGCAAATTATGTGGATGAAAAAATAATGTATTATTATATCTAACATAAAGTGGTTTTGTATGTTGCATGTATTACGCAGTCATCTAAGCCTAAAAACATTTTCATGTGATGATGATTGTAGTGTTAAAGGTCAGTCTGTACAACCTTTTTAATTCTCTTTTATACGTTCTTTGTTAATTTCCACTTTTAACGCTAATCTTACTTTGATATATGACTTCATCCTTATCTAATGCTCAGTTTGGCACTATTGGATTGTTACTAGATTATCTGCCATGGGAAATCTTGAACCAGGGATCACTTTTTTCAAAGAGCCTGAATTTGAAGGAGGAAAACTTTGCCCTCCAGAACTCTTTCAAGTATTCAACTTGATGTATTCAATGATAATATTGGAATGTTGCTTCTTAAGTAATGTCATAGCTGTTATATAGATTATCAAAGTTATTACTGCTTATTTGGTAAATTACTTTTTAGAACATTGAGCTTATTGTTGGAGATTTTAGTTTTATGTAAATATACTTGAATAATGAATAATATTGTACCAACCTTTCTTTGAACATTCTTCTTGGTTACTTAGTTCCTAAGAAACTACTTTTTGAATCTAAAAATAAGTTGTATTTTTAGATGCTTAATTCCATGGGGGAAAGGAACACATTTTGCATCACTTGTCTTTAATTTATTAAACAATTCTGTAATGCACTCTGTGCAGAGATCATGAAAACCACCGGCACACATTTTTGTGACCTCACAACATAAGCTGCTCTCTTGTGGCAATCCCGGCAAATGTGTTTATAAAGATTCCAGCAATAATAGTCTTGTGACTAAATAAGGAACAGAAGCTAAAGCTAAGACCAGACAGATACCTATCGGTTTCCTTGAGTTTAATCTGATTAAAACATGGCTCTCAAAAACATTAAATACAATGTCATGTCAGAGAGGCGGTATATGATAAATATAGTTCATGACAGGAAATCATTATTAAAACAACATTACTAGTGAATCTGTTATGGAAATTTCCCTGTAATTTAGTTAAGCTTCCCCCATTTTTCACCTCCAGTGCATCACTATACTTTTCTGCTTTAATGTTAAGTATGTAATTTTCTGTTGACTGAAAGGCAGTTTTCCTACTTTTAAATACCACATGTCTTTATTGTTATCACCAATCAAACATGAACTGACTCTTCATTTCAACTAGAAAAAAACTATATGCAGAGTAAAAGAGAATCCATACTGGTCATTGGCCACCAAGACCTGAATACCACAAACCTAAAGGTAGCAACCATCTGGCTTTTCACAAGGGCAAGCAGTTGTTTTGAGTGAGAAACATAGCAACTTGGTTGAATCCCAGATTATTAATAGCCATCTGAATTTAAAAGTAGTAATTATTTGATTTTAAAAAGTTGAGAACTTCATATCTAACATTATCAAAATTATATCCTCTCTACTGTTTGCTTTGAGGAAATACGGGTACAACGTTAGTCAATATAACCCATATATTTGTAGCTAAACTCTAAGTACTCTAATTTTTTAACAGTTCAGAAAGCATTTTTTAAAAAGAAATATTTTTACAAGGCAAGAGGATTATTTGGCTGACTTACATTAATGAAACATTTTGGCACACATTAAAGATTTCATCAAGCTATTACAACCACCCCCAAAAATCTTGGTTTCCATTTAAAATGTCACCAGTGTGGAAAAAATACCATCAGTCAAATTGCATATCTTCTGACTGAAGGGGAAAAAAAAAAAAGTAAAAAAAAAGAAACAAACAGTGAGCTTCCAGTGCATTTTTGGCTTCCCTTAAGGAATTCTGACTTAGATATGGTCAGTTATCTGTGGCCTTAAGATTATCTTTTTTCTCTTTGTTCCATTGTATGTTTTCATCTTCACAGGAATAAATCCACTGAGCAATATTCCTAACTTTATGTTCTTCTAGTCAGACACTGGGAATGCTTCCGTTCTTGTGAGTGAGAACAGTTAAAAGAAATTATTTTTCTGAAGAAACATAGGGACCCCACTTTACAACAAAGAATTACAAAATTGCATATCATTCTTTTCTTCTCTCCTTAAAATTATTCTTAGGACTTAGTGGGAGCAAAGACCCCGTCTTCACAGGAAACTTAAACACTAAATCCTTCTTATAAGTTTAATCCAGAAAGAAACCTGTGTGCGAGTTGTGGAAACAGTACTGGGACCCTTATGCATTAAAATTTAGCCCCTTTCCAAGCAATAGGTATGGAAAACTAAGTGGCTGTTGCCTAACTATGCTCCCTGAATTCTGTAGGTGATTCTTGTCTAGTGGTCTTAGGCCTTTCTCTAATCTCTTTTTGTATTGGGACTAATTCACCTTTGAGGTCAGCCAGGTGTCCTAACCCCCTCTGTGCTCATATACTCATGGAGTAATGGGATGGCTTTCTACTATTAGCTACCTTTAGGAACGTTCCTCTTCATTGCATCACGCACCTGGTGTAGAAAAAGATACCTAAACCACATTAGAAAATCAAGATTAAACATGAAAATATTTGGAGGTTTGGCATCGAATGTGCTAGTAGCATGCATGCAACTCTATAATAAAATCGCATGCGTTTTATAATACAGTTCTTTCACAGTAATACTACCTCAGTATCTTCTAAATTTCCTCATCAGTGGTTTATTTATAAGCCATGCTAGAGATCACTATAATAATAACATACTAGCCTCTCATAACCATTCTGTGTAATAGGAAAGCTAAAGTAAAGTGGCAGTGAATATTCCCCAAACAATTGTGTAAGCAAAGCATAATTATATTCAATTAATATATATAGAAATGTATGGATAGAGATTAAGTTATTTGTGCAAATTTAGGCTACATTTAAGTGGCAGGCAGAAGAACCCGGGTTTTCTGGCTTATGCTCTTTCTATTCCACTGCCAACAAAGCAATATCCTGTATTACCTGAAAATGAAAGGATTGTTTCACCCAGAAGTAACACAGGTGCTTTTGCTGTCAAAGTGACCTTAATCCAGGAGACTTTTAGTTCAGGGGCTCTGGCTGGTTGAGGGTAATCTGAAAGACTGAGTGTGTTTAAGTATCCCTGTTTTTCTAATTCGCTTACTCAAAATGCCAGCTTTGATGACTATTAATGAGGGAAACTGTAGGGAGATAATGTGTTCCTCTGACTCTTCCTTCTTTTTACCAGGCAGCTAGAAGTCACCAGTTAGGGAACAGGGAGAGATGTGAATAGAATACTAGCCTTCTGATATGATGTGAGTCATTATGGAAAATGCGGCAAGCTTGGATCCACCTTCCTACTCCTTGTTGACTCTTCACCTTCAATGGACTCCTCTCTAGTATCCAACCCCACTCTCTCTCCATATCTCTCTGAGGAGCATCTTAGGATTTCAGGTCCCTTTCCTTTTCTGGCTTCTGTTGTAACCAGTTCCTGTCCTATATCAGAGGATGGCTAGGGTTATTCTGTAGGGTAGATGCTGTAAACCAAAGGGACCCCAACAGGATACAAGTGTCTGAGATACCTCAGGAGAGCCTCTTTTTGTCAAGTTAAAGGAGAGAGGCTTCTGTTTGCAGACAGCTGAAATGTGGAGGGAGGCACTGAACACAGATTAACAAATCAAAATAATGGTCTTCCAGGGATAGAACATGGACCAACATGCTGCATAATTTTAACCTGCATGTCCATGGTAGGAGATAGATGGGTGATAGTGATCAAAAGCAAGAAGCTAGTGTCCTCTGGAAATAGTGATCATAGAGACAGAGCTTTTTAACTAGTAACAATATAACATTTATAAAGTGCCTCACAATTTACATATGTCTTCATTATCTCGTTTGATCCTCATAGCAACTCCTAAACAATAGGTAAGCATGAAAAATCTTCTTTTACAGATCAAGTTCAGAAAAGTTATGATTTGCCCAAGTTACCTATTAGGAAATTTTAGAGTCAAGACTTGAACCCAAGACTTCTAAATGCTTTTTTTCACCCTTACTATGCCAATGCCTTTGTTTCTCAAATAAGATCCATTTTTATTTCTTCTTCTTTCTCTTTTCTCTCTCACAAAAATATATGCCGGGCACTGTGCAGGTACTGGGTGAACTGAGCTAAACAGTGTTTGTTCCCTCCTTTGTGGAACTTAGTCCGCACTTCTTAGGACCTGCCAGTTGGTATGGTAGCCACATGTGGCTATTGAGTCTGTGAAATGTGGCTAGTCTGAATTGAGATATGATTATAACTGTAAAATATACATGGAATTTAAAATGTTTAGTTTCAAATAAAGAAAGCAAAATTTTTCATAATTTTGTATTTATATATTGATAATATTTTAGATATCTTGAATTAAAATAATTATTAAAATTGATTTCATCTATTTTATTTTCATCTTTTCAAGGGCTACTAGAAAATCTTATTGGCTATTAGAGATTTTTAAATTACATTTATCTCTTGCATTTGTGGCACACATATTTCCATGGGATAGCAAGCTGTGACCTATGGGGAAGTCATTTCCTAGGGTACATTCAACCAGTTAGTACTTCTCTGGTTACATTTTTTACATTGAAACGTTTGGATCCTTTGAAGTTTGTCCTGTTGCATCCTGGTCTGGATCCCAGTTTACTTTTTCTCCAAATGGTTACCAAATTGACTCAACACCATTTATTGGGTTGTTCATCTCTGTTTTGAGAGGCTACCTTTAGCATCATGCTAACTCCTTGTATGTATTCTGTGTATATCTGGACTTTGTCTTTTTTTCCATTGGTCTGTGTCTATGTTTGAATCAATGTTAGATTTTATATTTTTGAGATTTTAGAATATTTTTTAATGTCTGGTAGGGTTAGTTTCCATCTCCAACTGATCATCCCCTCTCCCCATCCCTGAGTTTTCTTGGCTATTGTTTTTTCATTGTCTTTATCTATGACAGTTAGAATCCGTTTGTATAGTTGAAAATAAACAAAAACAACCTTTTAAATTGTAACCAAGATAAGCAAACTCAAAGAAAATTGATGTCTATGTAATGTCGACTCTTCCTCTCCAAGGTGGTGATACAATTTACCATTCATTCAAGTCATTCTTGGGATACCTTCAGTAATACTTTAACATTTTCTTCATAGAGGTTTTGCATGTTTCTTAAATTTATTCCTAGGAAATTTTATCTATGTATGTATATGCTGCTATTTATGCAGTATTTTCTTTTAATGCTTGTTATACATGTTTACATATATTTTAATAATTTTATAAACATTAATTCTGTACTCTGTAAGCTTACTAAATTCTCTAACTGTAATAAATAGCTTTTTGGTTAATGGTCTTGAACACTCTAATCTTATCCACAAATACTGATAAATTTACCTACTTCTTTCCAGTTTTTGTACCTTTCATTTTTCTTTTCTTGTCTAATTTTATTGGCTAGTTCCTGCAGTACAATGTTAAATAACAGTGGCAATAGTGAGTTTTTGTCTTGTTGCTGATTTTAATGTTTCTTCCTAAGTACGATGCTGGCTTTTGAGTTGAACTGAACATATTTTATTATAGTAAAAAAAAAAATCATGGATTCTTATTTTAAGAACAAAAATTTTATTGAATTTAAAAAATCATGAATAGTTGTTAAATTTGGTTAAATGCCTACTCATGATTATGTGATTTTTTTTTCTTTTTAAAGTATTAAAATGATGGATCTTATTGATTTACTAATACTGAACCATGTCTATTTTTGGAAAGAGGATCACATGTTCATGATGTTTTACTCTGTTTTCATTTCTTGCTGGATTTAGTTTGCTAGTATTTTATTTCAGATTTTGGCACCCATTTTAAGTGAGCTTCACCCGTTTTTGTTACACCCACTTCATAAAAATAAAATAATTTGGAAGGTTCTCCACCCCCTATTAATACTAGTTTAAAAAGAAATGGACTTATCTAATCTTTAAAATTTTGATAGAATTCCCCTGTGAAACCATGCGAGTTTAGTGCCTTATTTTGGGGTGGGGTGGTGGTGGATTTTTGGGAGGAGCAACATTCTCTATTTCTCTTATGGAAATCTGATTTTTGTCTGTTTGTTTTGTTTCTTAGATTCTCTACAATTGACCCTTGAACAACATGGGTTTGAACTGTGCAAGTCAACTTATATGAGGATATTTTTCAATAGTAAATTCTGCAGCACTACATGGTCCTTGTTTGGTTGAATCTGAGGATGTGGAAGAACCTAGGATATGGAGGTCCGACTATAAGTTATACACAGATTAACTCCTGCATTGTTCAAGGGTCAACTGTACTTCCTCTGAGGTATTTTTTTAAAAAAGACATTTTTTTCCCTACAAAACTGTGTGTGTGTGTATGTGTGTAGTTCTTTTGATGTTTAGGAAGGTTTACATTTTTTCCTTATTGTCTACTTTCATAGTTATAACATTATATGACACCCTGAGTTCTCTAATTCTTGAGATAGTATCTATTAGTTCTTCATAATGAATAATGATAAAGTTGTGTCCCCACTTTTTTGTCCATTGCTCTTTCTCTACCATCTGATTTTAACATTTTTTTACTAATATACTCTTATTTTTTTTTACCAGTATACTTTAAAAATATGCATATACTTCTTTTGTTTGATTTATAAGCTTTCAAAAGTATCTGAACACTAACAGCTATTATGGTTAAGGCAAGAGGTGAATCTATCTCTCAAATTTCTTTTGTTTTTCTTCTACAGTTGTACTATTTCTGTGAATACATAGTCAGAGCAAAATACCTTTTATGTTCTGTTTTGCCACCTTAGGTCCCACATTGGTTTTTTTTAGTTCTGTGGTTAAATGCACTTATTGGAAGACTTCTGCTTTCAACCAATATGTAATAACAGTAACGAGATTTACTTTTCCATTGGAAACAAACAAAAAATGGACAAAATATATATGAAACCATTCAAGACACTGGACATCAATCAACAAAGGACAGTGACCCCTGAGAGAGGGCAGTGAAATGAGGTGGGCTCTATGATTACCCAAGCTTGTTTGCCTTGGAAGAGTTTCTAGTCTCTGATGCAAGGAGGAGGAATCCAGGGAGAGACTGGTAGGACCCCTGGCATTGAGGAGATAGAGGTAAGAGTCTGGTTAGATAAAAACAATGCTGAAATAGAGCTGCTCAAAGAGAGAATCCTGGAGATCTGTAGAGGGTCCCAGTTGATCATTCATCTGAGTGCAAATTGGCACATGCATGTTAGGAAACTCTCAAGGTCAAGCTAAGAACCATACGAAAAAACTACAAGGAATAATGCCCATTGCTCGCAAAAGGCCAGAAATAGTGCCTGTTCCCAAGAACCAAATTGGAAAACCTCATGATTTGGTCAGGGCTGTGGTCTCAACTGAGGCTCAGCTGGGGAAGGATCTGCTTCCAAACTCACATGGTTGTTGGTAGTATTCACTTTCTTGTGAGCTGTTGGAATAAGAGTTCAGTTTCTTGCTTGCTGTTTCTGAGAGGCCACCCTCATTCCCTTGCCATGTGGACTGTCCTAACATGGCTGCTTATAGCCTCACATCCTGAAAAGGAGAGTCTTCTTGAAAGGCAAGATGATACAATCTTATGTAGCACATGCACATACGTCCTGTCACCTTTGCTGAATTCTGTTGTTTAGAGGCAAGTAGCTGGTCCTGCCTGCACTCAAAGGGAGGGATTGCACAAGGCATACATACAAGGAGGTGGATCATGGGGGTCACTTTAGAGTCTGTTCTCTACACTAGTGTTTGCAAGAATATCTTAAAAGCAGCCAGATTAAAAACCCAACATATCAAGTTACATCAGAAGAACAAAATTAAACACTATAGTAGATTTCTCATTGGGAACATCTCAAGGAGAAGACAGTAGAGCAACATCTTCAAAGCACTGGAAGAAAACCAGAAACTATCAAGTGAGAATTCTGTACTCAGTGAAAAATATCGCTCAAAAATAAAGGTAACAGAGATGGTCAAAATAAAACAAGTCCTGGGGATATAATGTACAGCTTTGTGACTATCGTTAGTAATACCATATTGTGTATTTGAAAGTTGCTAAGAGATTAGGTCTCAAAAGATCTTGTCATAAAAAGAAAAAAGAATTGTAATTAAGTGTGGTGATGGATGTTAACTAGACTTATTTTGGTGATCATTTTGCAATCTATCGAATCATTATGTTGTATACCTGAAACTAATACATTTTTTAGAAATAAACAGTAAACAACTAAAATATCCAAAAGTAAAATAAAGGATTTTACCTGAAAGAGAGAAGAAAGAATTGAAAAGAGAAAAAGAAGCAAGTAAGAAACTTCATTTGGCATCATTTGTCACATTAGATACCCCTCTTCCAGCACTACTGTCATTGAATTTGTGATTCCACCAGGGTCTCATCTTAGGTAAGGAGCATATATCTATCTATTGTTTTCCCCAGATCTGGGGTGATGTATGCCTATATTTGTGCATCCCTACTTTACTGGTAGGTAGTGGCAGTAAAGTCAAAATACATATCTTAGTTCCTTTGAATAATTTTATCTTCCACTCTTTTCCTTCATAAGGTAACTTTTTAAAGGGGCAACGACTTTTCTAATTTGAGCTTCTTAAGAAGTCCTTTAACTAGACAATAACTTGAGTGTTTCATATTTAATCTAGAATAGTATGTTAAAATATTTAAACTATTTAAATAGTAATAATTTAAATTATTAAAATAAAATAATTTTAAATTGACTTTAAGTAATTTAAATTATTTAAAATAATATTTAGCATGATTTTCAAAATGCATGTATTTCTAAATACAACTATGTTTTATATCAAAAATATTTTAATTTTTTGACTGAGGGTCTCAACTCTAGTTTCCTTAAGTGCTAGTGGAAAAAAAAATAGTACTTGTGCTTTTTTTCTGATAAGGTTTTTATAATCTTTAATTTTACACTGTGCATGTGAAAATATTTTGAAAACTCTGGGGACACATAAAATTTTAAGGTATATTTTTAGAATCATAATATCATTTTTAACTTTCTGTCAAAAATACGTATAGTTCTGGTTTTCAAAATGCCTACTGTAATGAAGATACTATCTTGAAGCACATGCTTTTATATTAAGAAATTGCAAGCTTTTGGTATCTGTGATCTGGTTTTTGTTCCAGTCTAATGGCTCTATTCCCCAAATTATTTGGTCTCCCACTTTATTAATTTTATTCCTGGATCAGTGTGGGGCCACCTTTATCATGGTGAATTCCAATATTGCTCTAGCGGTTTGAGTATCTATGATTTCTACTATCTTGATGTATAGTACAGGAAACATTTTGTTAAAAGATATTTCACCCAAATACTGATATGTTCAGCACTGTTTGTTTGGGTTTTTTTTTGCGGTACGCGGGCCTCTCACTGTTGTGGCCTTCTCCCGTTGCGAAACACAGGCTCCGGACGCGCAGGCTCAGCGGCCATGGCTCATGGGCCCAGCAGCACTGTTTTAATTGACTGCCTACAAACCCAAAGAATGTTATTGATTTACTGCCTAAAGAACAAAACCCAAAACAAACCCTTCAGTTTTTTGCATAATTGATACATAAAGATTTTCATTTGCAGTAATCAGAGTTTGGGCTGCATTATTTTGTAGATGGTAGGATTGAGAAGGTTAGAGATCTTTGTAAATGCTAGAAGTCTTTTAGTACTGTCATTAACCTGAAAGTCATGAAGCATTAAAAACAAGACACCTGGTCAACCCAGACCTCTGTACATAATATGTGATGAAAAGGTTCAGAGATATGGAGTACAATTGGGAATTCAGAGCAGGAGGTCATTTGTTTTTGTGGAGGCATTGGTATCTGACTCTACTTTGAAGGGTGGGTAGGACTGGGATGGACATGGAAGAGCAGCCAGACATAATAATCATAGCTTAACACTTAGATAGCATTTACTACTTTCCGGACACTGTTCTACGTGCTCTCAGTGTATTAACACATTTCACAACCGTATTAATAATTAATAAGGTGATGATTATCTTCACTTTTGAGTTGAAGAAACTGAGACACAAATTCGTTAAGTGGCTCATTCCAGTTTTCATAGCTAGTAAATAGTGGTACTGCCATTTAAACTCAGCTTTTCGGCCTCAGAGTCTCTCTTAATCACTATGCTGTTCTGCTTCTAATTAGTGTGATGTATTTTATGGGAAGAGCAGGATAGGAGAAGTTAAGGAAGGTTGAAATCTTTTGAAAGGGAGGCAGAGGCATTCATATCTTATCAATGTGAGTATAAAGTGGTTCAGTCTTTCTAGAAAATAATTTTATAGTATTGGGTTGGCCAAAAAGTTCGTTTGGGTTTTTCCGGCTGAACTTTTTGGCCAACCCAATACTGTATTGTATCAAGAATTTCACTAAGTGAAGTAAGCCAGACAAAGATAAATATCATATGATATCGCTTGTAAGTGGAATCTTAAAAGAAAAAAAAAGATATAAATGAACTTATTTCTAAAACAGAAAGAGACTGACAGACATAGAAAACAAACATTGTTACCAAAGGGAAAAGGGGGTTGGGGGGAGGGATAAATTAGGAGTTTGAGATTAACATATACACACTATATATAAAGTAGATAACCAACAAGGACCTACTGCATAGCACAGGGAACTATACTCGATATTGTGTAATAAAAGAGAAAATAATCTGAAAAGGAATATATATATATATATATATATATATATATCTGAATCCCTGTGCTGTACACCTGAAATTACCATGATATTGTAAATCAACTATACTTCAATAAAAAAAAAAATTTGAAGTCATTGCCCTCTACATATTTGTCCTGGAGAATGTTGGGAGACAGTTCTCCATGGGTCTCTCACATTTCATATGGTTTGCAAGCAGAGACATTAAATGCCTTTTTGTCCTGGACTACCTTTTCAAGGAGGTTTGTAGCAAAATAGCATTGTAATATAGAGATAGTATTTCCCTTCTGATCAGATAGCTGGTTTATTTATTGTCCAAGTATAATAAAGATATCTCCCTATAGAGCAAAGTTTGGGCAAGTTTCCTTGTAGCTCATTATGCAAGATTTGGGTTTCCTAAGCTCAGGGTTTCTTAGCTATGATGCAAACCCACTTGCCTATGCATCATCTGTGTAGGCCACTCCACATCACCCTGGTGGGCCTTGGGGGCCAAGGAAAACTGATGTGAATGAGAAGCTCATGCTTGCTCACTGTTGTCCCAAGTAATAAGTCCTTGTCTGACCCAAGGGTGTCATGCTTGATGCCAGCATCCAGGAGACCGTGGTAGGCTAACTTGTTAACTTGCAAGTAGGGCAAAATCTCAGACCCTTCACTGTTTTTGACAAAAGGATGGTTAGAATTATCAACACATAATTATGTATGATCATTGGAAAGTAATCCAACTGTCCAATAATAAGGAGCAGTTTATTAAATTATAGTACATCCATATAGTGGAGTATTAATTCCATAATTCTTAAATATTTTTTTAAAGATTTAAAGACTTGGAATATACTCATGAGAATGTTAAGTAAAAATTATATTATGAAAATGATCCGTATAGTACAATCTCAATTTTGTAAAATGTGTTTACGCATTTAGGAAAAAACCCTGGGATAAAATGTGCAAAACATAAAACATTGTTAGATATAGGTTGTAGAAGTTTAAGTGATGCTGTTTCCTTTTCTATTTGTATATTTTACAAATCATCGTATAATGACTATATATTACTTCTATAATTAGGAAAAATATACATTATTATTGAAGTCAAACTGAGGGATTTGACATGGTATAATAGGCAGAGTAGATAGTGTATATATTCTTGAGAGGACAGTAGTATGAGGATACATAAAACCCCTGCAATGAAAGGTCTGTTTTTCATTAAAATGCACGTGTACAATATAACTGAAAACTATTAAAGCAAGAGCAAAAATAAAAAATCCAAGTTATAGCAGGGATAGAGGAAACATGGATATTTTAGATATTCTAATTTAAGGAAACTTAATCCATTTGAACAAAAAACTAAGCTCGTCAAAGCCTCTCGTTGTCTAATAAAAAGGAATTAAGTCAGTTAATCATAAGAAACAATGTTTGCAAACTGAAGTGCTGAAAGATGAAATGATCTTATGTCTGACATTTGCTTTAAAATATTCCAGCAAAAAATAAATAAAAATAAAGTGAGAGGGAGAGTTGAACCAACCTTGGCAAAAATATTGATAGCTGTTGAAGTTGTGTGTTGGATACATGAGGCTTATTATGCTGTCTATTTTTGTATGTGCTTGAAAATTTGCATAATAATATATCGCTAATTTATGTAGTTTTAAAACAATATTCCTCAACCTTGGCTGCTCTCAGAATCCTTTAGGAACACTAAAAAGTACTGATGCCTGGATCCCACCTCCTCTGATTCTAATTTAGTAGGTATTGGGTGTGGCTTGGACATCAGGATATTTTAAATCTCTCAGTTGATTCTAATGTGTAGCTCATGGTAAAACCCATAGTTCTAAGTGGACTCTGTTAGGTAGATCTTTATTATAAGGGACATTGACTGTAGTAATGGACAGTTTTTGCAGTATTTCTTTAAAAAAATGTAGGTATGTTTTCTATTATGTTGGTTCATGGAACATCCCTCAGTAAAAAGTGAGAATAGGCTAATAATTTTTTTCTTATAAAGATAGTCCTACTGAGTACCAGAATAAAATAGTGGAGATACATAGCTTAACGGTTCTTTCACTTGATAAAATGATAAAGTTTCAGTGAGTGTAAGGAATGAATAACTAACACTCCCTTTCAAATATTAGTTGAGTAAGAAGAGGCCTAACTGATGTAGAAAGCATAGTTTCTTTTTAAATTTTAGCATTTTATAACTTTCTTAAAGTAATTCTTGTTCATTTTAGAAAACTAAAAAGAATATTTAGAGATACAAAAGAAAATAAGCATCCATAGTTCCATTATCCATGGTAAATATTGATAATATTTTATAGCATTTGATTTCAAATTTATTTTAACTTTCTATTTGAAATTGAAAAATTTCAAACATAAATGTAGGGATAGCAGTATCATAAATCTGTAAGTACCCATTACTAAGCTTCAGTAATTATCAACTGATGATAAATCTTATCTCATCTGTGACCCTCTCCTACTTTATTCTCCCTTCCCCCACACTGGATTATTTTGAAGCAGATCTTGCATATTATATCATTTCATCTATAAATATTTTAGTATGTATTAGAGCAAATAATCTTCAGGTCATTAGCACATATCTGAGGTATTGGTATTCTGTGTTGACTGAAAGAAGATCCATATGCTATGGTTCCTAATTTTGTAGTTGCCAAAGATGGTGTTGTGTTATAAAAGTAAAAATCTGGCTTATATTTTTGAGCTGCAGAAGGATCTGCTGGCAGGGCTGAGACTTTTCTCAGAAAGTAACTCCATCAGTTTAAATGATGAAATAAGTAGTAGACTGAAATCCAAGAAACCCAGGGTTCTACCCATTAATCAGGCTTTAATTTAGAAGATTTTGAGGATTAGAATTACCTAATGTTTTGCTTTAAAATAACCTAAATTGGTCTCTTGGTCTCATTTTCTTTAGAGCCAGGTAGTTTTTCAAAGGGTTTGGCAGATTGAGTTAGTCACAGTGTGTTTTGGTAAAATTAACATGGAGGCAATATGTTAGAAAGGAGTTGAAGACAGGGAAATCGTTTAAGAGGGTACTCAGTTTTTGTGGTCTGAGCTGATAAAAACCCAGTGTTGGAGGGTGGGAGAAGAGGCAAAATTCAGCATCTTTATTTATAGTAGAAATTAGCACAGCTTGGTGATACTTTGTTATAAGAGTTAGGAGTAGGGGAATAGCCAAATATGCCTTCAGCCCTACCCTAGGGATCGAGCATAATTCTGTCCACTTGGAAGAATGAGTAAAGTTGAGAAACAAGAAATAATGGGGGAAGAAAGGGATGAGTTAGCCCAATATTAGTATACTGAGTTAAAAGTAATAGCAAATAGGCATTTTTTGTGGGTCACTGGAAATAGAGGACTAGAGTTCAGGTGATGTGTGAAAGCTGGGGATCTGCATTTGAAGATCATTCATGAAGCTATAAGGATGATGGTGTTTTCATAGGGAATATTTGTTTAAAGGGAGAGCATGTTCAGTAGTTCTAATGGATGGGAATAGGAATAGGGATGAATTAATCTAGAATACATTAAATTAATCCTTATCGAACATCTATGTTACAGGAAAAGGGAAGGAGTGCTTACTGCAGAGACTGGGAGACACAAAGGGAATGAATGCAATGCCAGAGATATGTACAAAGGTTTATGAAAATAAAATCTTGGTAGATGACTCAAAGTGCCCAGTGCAGGAGGCTTGAAGTTTAGGGGAGGATGTGTTTGATAGGAAAATAGGAGAGAATGGTTTTTCATGCAGAGGCAGAGGCACAGACACGTGGGCTCAGGGCAGTGGTAAGGAGTCTGTTGTGGCCAAAGCACAGTCTACAGGGTGAAGAGAATGGCAGGGCACTTGGTTCTGATATGCAAGAACTAGGAAACCACTTGCAGGGTCTGAAGAATATTAGAATCACTATTAAAATAGAAGTTAAGGGACTTCCCTGGTGGACCAGTGGTAAAGAATCCACCTTACAATGCAGGGGATGTGAGTTCGATCCCTGGTCAGGGAACTAAGATCCCATATGCTGCGGGACAACTAAGCCCGCATGCCACAAATACTGAGCTTGCGCCCCTCAACTAGGGAGCCCGTGCGCCGTAAACTACAGAGCCCACGTGCTCTGCAACCTGCGCACCACAGCTACAGAGCCCACGTGCCCTGGAGCCTGCGCGCCACAACTAGAGAGAGAAAACCTGCACACCACAACTAGAGAGAAGCCCGTGTGGCACAATGAAATATCCCGCATGCCTCAACAAAGAGCCTGCATACCGCAACTAAGACCTGATGCAGCCAAAAATAAAATAAATAAATAAATAAATAAACAATAATAAATAAATAAATAGAAGGTAAAATCATGTTTGACTTTAACATAAATGGATAGAAGAGGAAATAACAGAAAAATGATAGGTTTTTCTCTTTTGTTTATCAAGCAAATACTGTCATAATAAAGTGCTGTAGGTTCACTTCTATTAATTTATATTCATTTTGTTCATATCAAAATTTTGATTTATGATAATGTGACCAAAGCAAAGATTTAATATATATTACATATATATATACACACACACACACACACGCGTGCACGCACGATCAGCATATTAATTATTAACAACCAGGAACCAGGGGTACAAAGATGGGAGAATGAAATAAAGTCTCGCCTTCAAGATCTTGGTTGTTTAGTCAAAGACAGATAATAAAAAAAATTATATTCTTGTTTGGTAAATGCGAAGATATGGGAACACTCAAGAGGAGTACAAAATCCAAGTCAGGTGTTAGCAGAAGGATTTAGGAAGCCTTCTTGGAGGGATGATGACAGTTGATTCTTAGGTTATGCTAAAGAAGTAGTAGGTTGATTTGAGGAAGGGAACATGAGATAGTGGCATACCATGCAAATTGGATCACAATAAGTAAAGACACAACCTGGTGTGTGTAAGGAACCATAGTCATTTCATTCTTCTTGAAGCTCTAAGTGTGAGATTGGGACAGGAGAGGAGCTTGTAGATCTAGGTGGAGATCAGTGCAGGTTGACATTTCACATACTAATTTAAGGGACTTGAGTTTTATACAGGGGAGTGACTTGGCTGGATTTTGCATTCTCGATATATGGCTCTTGTAGCTAGGTGTAGGATGAACTTGGGAAGTCAGGCTTGGAAATAGGAATTAGGTAGATTTGGCAGTGAACAGGCTTCACTATGTAAAAGAATAAGGATGAAATTGAAGGTACAGATTTGAGAAATATTCAGGAAATAAAATGGACAGGATTCATTAATAGGTTATTTATGGAAATTTAGGGGGAGTGAGTGAAAGGAAGGAATGACTCAAGTTTCTGGTGTGGTGGATGGTTGTGCCTTCGGCTATAACAATAAATACAATAAAAAGAACGTATTTATTGGATTAGATGATGAGTTCTGTTTTGGACCTTTTGAATTTTATGTGCTGATGGGCTTTCCACATGCAGATTTCCAACAGATGGCTGAACATCTGAAGGTTAGGTGAGAAGTTTGAGTTTGAAACCCAAGCCTGGGAGCCATTACCATGTAAGTGACACTGAAACTCTAAGAATGGACATTCTCTTTAGTATCAGCATCATGTTCATAATCAATATGAATATACTAAGTGTATATTGAGCAAACAACTCAAGAACCAGGAGGTGGAAGAACTCTACTTAACCTTGTTTAATTTGCTTAACTTTGAATTCACCTGAAACATACTTTAAAAAATTGAAGAACAAACATAACCAGCATCTTTTAAAAACTTTATGTTCCCCCAAATTTTAATCCTAGCATCAAAGTAGCATATCAAAATATAATTTGAATTAACTTGATAGACCATTTAATTGGAGTTCTTAGAACTGGATGTCTAGTGTATGCAGAACACTGAATCCATTGCAAAAGACTTCAAAGGCAAAGGCAGTCCATATAATGATTTTGGCAATAAAAAGAATTTAATTTTTCCTCTCTCAGCTCAAGTACAAGTCATCTCGGGAGAAAAATTACTCCCAGATGAGTTTACAATCATCAACAATCCAAAATTTAACCAAATTGGATCATCACACACTGTATTTGGAAGGAAGACTGACAAAGTGTTCTTTCAGTAGATTCTAGGAAGTGTAGGACTTACTTAACTGTAGTGGCCCTGGAAAATGGTTATTGCCTAAAGATCAGGAGTAATTAAGTCTAATGCTATTCATTTGTAGGAGAGTTTTCCAATAATAATTTTGGTAAATGACATCTTATAAAAACAAAAAACAAGAGAATATAAACTGTAGAATGATGAATACAGAAACTGACCAATATTGCAGTATTTTGAACTTCAATTCATCATTTAATTGGGATTTCATTCCCAAAACAGAATTGATTAATAATGTAAATAGTTTCCAGTACTTATGTAGTGCTTACAGTGTGCCAGTTGCTGGTCTAAGCACTTTACACATATCCTCACACCACCCTGTAAGAGGAATCCTGTTTTCAGCCACCCTTAACACATGAGGAAACTGAGGCAAACAGAGGGCAAGCCAACTTGCCTGAGATCACATAGGTACTAGTTGGTGGAGCAGGTAGTCTACCCTCAGAGTTACGGTAGATCCAGGTAGATTACGCTTAGATTCCATGGTAGACCAGGTAGACTGCCCTCATAGCCCATTGTAGGTGGATTCAGGTAGTCTGCCCTTAGTTCCCATGGTAGACCCAGGTAGTCTACCTGAAGAGTCAGTGGTACACTCAGGTGGTCTGCTTTCAGAGTCCCTGCTCTTAACCACAATCCTAGTGTAAATGATAGTGAATGCAACTGGTAAACAGTATATGTATGCATTGTGGAGTTCTACAAAGTATGGAGATGACATGATTCTTGCCCCTTAAAAAATGCAGTCTCTGGCACTGTTTCCCCAATAATTTGCTTTGTAACACACCACAATGATGCTTTTGACTTAATTTTCCCTACTGTTGTGTAAAGGTGATATTACACATGTTCCTTATATTTAAAAAAAGAGAATTTTTAAAAATAAAAAGCTTAAATTATCTCTTTAGGTTAATTGTATCTTATAGTGATGTACAAATTAGGTGTAGAGATTACCAATTTTAGGAGGTTTTATAAAGACCTCAATGTGTAACAGCATAGATATATACTTTGCTCTTTACCCAAGAAATGTAAATGGAAATTATTTTAATCAAATAATTCAAAAGGTACCAGGCATGCATACTATTAAAAGTTTTATTATTAATACTTTTCATTTTTTAATTATAAAAGTAATATATAATCACACGATAGAACATTTGGAGATAAAACACGAAAATCCGTAAACCCAGCAGCTCTTATATCTTATAGTCTTATTTCCTTAGAGTCTTTCCCTGTATATCTAGTCTTACATTATTGTAATAATAGCATATTTATTATTTTGTGCTTTAGGAAGTTTTAATTTTACTCTTTAATATTATTGAAGATCCTTTTTTTTGGGTAAAAATAGTGTACTAATTTGTCTTTTGGATATTCTGGGGTTGCTTTGTAGTCTATACCAAGTTCACATATTACAATCCAGAAACATTTTTGTGTTATTCTCCTCACCCATATCTCTGTTCCAAGCCTTGGCTTTCCTCAGCCAGGTCCACTGATGCCCCCTACCTGCAGGCTGAATCTTGCATGGTACCTGAGCCATTCTTACCTGAGTCAGCAGATACATCTTTAGCTTCAGACCCACTGATGTGACTTAGAGTTAGTTCTATCCATCCCAGACCTTGGATTCATTTGCACAGCTGTTTATATTCCTGCTTTCTCTCAGCTGACCCTCCACCCCACAAATCCCTCTACTGCTGGTTGCCGTGGGATCAGCCCTGGGCCCTCACTTCATTGCTTTCCCTTCATCTCTCCTCATCCTTCAATTGCCAGTTTTAGATGACTTGGCCGGGCTTCCTCTCTGTAGTACCCCCCTTCTCTCCAGATACTCTCCTTCATCATGTACGCCTTCTGGGCCTTTGTGACCCCTTTCTTACTTCCTGCCACTTTCATCCCCTACCTATTCCCAGTCAGACTTTGTGTCTGACACCTGTACAAGATTTTCCAGCATTGCCTCCTGAATTCCGATTGAGACTTCTCCTTGGAATCTTTATTCTTCTGCTTTATTCATTGAATTCAACTTATGTCTTGCCTGAGTATGCCCTTTGGACCAAGTTCCTCTGACTGGCCCACCATCTTCTCAGATGCCAGGTGCTACAGGTGGTTCCCTTGCCCTTGGCATGTGCTCTGTCCTGGGACCAGGCCTCTGCCTGTCTCTCTTCTCTTTCCATGTTGGTCTCTGTTGCAGAGGCCTGAGACCACCCAGGACAATGTCAGCATGGTTTCCCCAAAGACAAATTACTGTATAAAATCAAGAGAGTAAAAGAAGAATTTTAATGCATATGGGAAAAAAATTATTCGCTGATTTTTGTTAAATCTCTTCAGATCCTTTTCCAGGTGAACTATTTATCACTTGAAGCAAAAAGGAACAACTGTCTATGTTATGTCCAGACGTCTTTGTACTGTGTAGGCTCTAGATGCATTGTATGTTGTGTCTAGATTTAACATGACTATAACACATGAAATAAAAGAATCCATCAATACAGACTAAATTAAAATTGGAGTCGCATAAAGAGAATCTATGGTGAGCTGTCTTTGAGTTGCCTCGTTTATTCTTATTGATGAATTTTCATAACTTACTCCTTGAATAAATTATCCAAGAATCAGTATGTGATTTTCTTTATATATTACTTCATATTTGTATAAAGATACTGCCATAATAAAATCTTATAATGATTACTGTTTTTACTATTTGGATGGGCTGGATGTTTTTTATAATGATTAGTGTTTTTGCTCTCCAATTGGACTGAATTTTTCATTTACAATTTATATAAAAATGGAACAACATTGCAAGTCTGCTGTTAAAAAAGGTACAATAATTCTTTCATTTTTTTCAACTCTAGGGACAGTTAGATCTTTTCCTTCTTTGTCATGTATATAATTGGCCATATCAGTAACATGATTACAATATGCAACTCCTTTCCTCCAAGATATCACATTTGGGTATTCTCTTCTTTAATTTCAATCTCCTGACATTTTGCCATTCTTATCCTGACTTATATGTGGAATCATGTGGCATGGCCAGTTACAAGATGCAGCAGTTGGGCAGGTTCTGCAACAGGTTACTGGAGCAAGGCAGTTACAGGCAGTTGACTCTCTGAAGTGTGCCATTTCCATGGTATACGGTTGTGATGTCCAAGTGATCTGTTCATAATCTGTTGAAAGCTGTTGCCCATGGAGAAATCTCTGAAAGAAGTAACGAAGGATCTCAGCTAATGGAAGAACAAGGCAATGGAGAGTCTAGTTAAGAATCAAGTCTAGACAGGCTGGTTCTTGATACCAGTTTGATGTTTTCAGACTAAGTGTTCCCTTTAGTTCTTCCATACCACACTCAGAGGTCCTAAATTACATCACCCTTATGACTAAGAGGATTTCCAGTAGTTTCTCTAGGTTGCATGGGTTTGTCTTAGGGGTAGACGTGCTATATACATGCGAAGAAGGGTTGTGAAAGATAGGGAAAAGAGTTCAAGTTAAGTGACGTTCCAGACCATCTATTCCTGCTTTACTCAACAGTGTTTTTATGTATATTACATATAGTTTTGTGCAGGAATTCCTTTGAGAAAAGTGGTTGCTTTAAAAAAGTTTGGGAACTACTCCTTGCATCTAGCACAGATAGAAAGTCCCTGTTTAGTGCTGTCTCCTCTTTAGCTGTTGGTGTGATAGAGGTTTATTGAGTACCTGTTGAGTGCCAGGCCCTGGAACCCTTTACCAGGCATCCTGGTCATGCCTTAGGCTCCTGAACAATTGCTGCTCTGTAATCTTAGCTTTTTCCTGTGGTTCTGCACACAACTCGTTTATCTTTTATCTCTACATTTTTTTTGATGATCTTATTTATAATTTCAAAATAATTTCCATACTAAAGATTCCAAAATCTGTGTCTCCAGCCTGACTTTGCCACTTTGTACCTGTGTGAGGTTTAGAAGTCATCCTTGCTGAGCCTCAGTTTTCTTATCTGTACAACAAAATGCCCTTAACTTCCCAACCCTATAAGGATAAAAAGAGTGGAGGCACAAGTTTGTAAATTGCACAGGTATGAAGAATAATATCATTTATCTTGCTGTAATCAGTATCTTCAGGATCATATTTCTAACTTCTGGGTTTTTTTTTTGCAGGAATGCTTGTTTGTATGGAACTTGATACCTTAAACTTAAGATTTACTAATAGTACTCAGTCATTCCTTTTCCTTACATCAGACATAACCCTTGAGTTTGTATTTTATGAATGACACAATCTTTCCAACAGTCATTATATCTCAAAATCTTGAAAGCAGCTTTTAATCCCTTCTCCTCCTTTTAGGCCTTAGTGTTATCACATTTCTTCAGGCCTTCATTGCAACTTGTCTGGATTATTATAATAATCTTATAACTGGTCCCCTGCCTTCAGTCTTTGCTTCTCCTACTATGTCCTCTATCCTGTCGCTGTAGTACTTATGTTTGTTTGTTTTTGTTTTATTTATTTTTTTTGCTTTTTGTTTCTTGTCTCCTAAAAATATAGCCTTCTTGCACATGAACTTCAGTCTCCCCCCACCCCTCCACCTGTACATTGCAGTTAAGACTCGTCAGCCTTGCCTTCAAGGTCCTCTACAATATATATTTAATCTGCATTTGCAGTTTTTCCTTTTGTAGCTCCTGCATGAGCCTCTCTTCAGCCAAACTCTTTGTTCTCCAACAGAGTATTGACCACTTTTGCTTCTGGATCTTTCCACAGGCTCCTCTATCTGCTGGAATGTCTTTACTTTGTTGTAAAACTACTGATTCTGTGAGGCCAGTTGAAAAATACCACCTCCATGAAAGTGTTTGTAACTTTTCCCTGAACAAATGTGATTTTCACTCTTCTCTCCTGAACCCACTATGTATGTCACTGTTCTTTAATTCATTTCCCAGCTACTCCCTGGTTGTATAATATTCAGTATTATGTAAAATAATTACTTTGTTCTTAAGCTTAACTTAATCATTGTGTATCTGTTTCTTTGTGAACCATATTTTGAATCAGCCTCAGGCTCATGGTCAAAAAGTAGTTGGTGACAGTAATATATAATTTCATCTTATAGGTTATGTTCTGCCGTGTTACACGTGCAAGAAGGAAAAGTGGCTCCCACCAGCTTCACTCTTGAAAATGTGAGGGGCCATTTTAATACTATTTTTTTCTTGATAAGATGCAGCAATATGTAGTGAGAGAATTATTTCAGGCATTGGTATTTATAGCCATGTTGAAATATAATTGAATGAAAGTACCTTCTAATTAGAAACTAACATTTTATAGACAAAGTAAATTAACTCACTTGTGGAAAGATGTCTTGCCTGTTCTTGTCTTTGATTAATCTTCAGAGGGACACTTCTTTTTGTTTGTAGTTTGTATATCCCTATTTTAAGGTCTTAGGCTATGCATCAAATCCTTTTTGTATTATTACAAATCAACCAATCTTTTACTACTTTACTGTTGTCAACCATTCAGTCTTTATTGTTTTTTTAAATGCCAGAAAGTAAAATGCAGAAACCCCACCTTATATTAATGTAATTTTATGGTTAAGATTTTACATTCACAAAAGTCCAGAAATTCAAAGTTATAGTTCCCAAAAGAATCCTAATTCAGTCACATTGCATAAACTGATATTAAGGCTGAAATGTGTCATCATTACAGTAATGCAAAATACTCGTATATGCATGAGGACACAGTTATGGTTGCTGAGGGAACCATAATTTTGGATTTTCTGACTTTTTTTGCACATACAGTTTCAACCATAATGTTGCTGATGCATTTATTTTCATTGACTCTGAAGTAATATATTTGTTGCTATGTTTATCTTTAAAATAAGTTTTCATGGACTCCGTTTTTTTCTTCTATGTATCTATAAACCTATACTTATAGATATCTGATGTCCCTACAAAGAAAACTACCTAAGAAATATTTCTATATAAAAATAGTTTTTTGCTGCATGTATACTCATATCCTTCCTGCCTTTCTCTCACACACACATACACACACAGCCTCACACACTTATGTTACATTCTGGCACATTATAGAAGCAGGTAGCATATCCACTACCTGCTGTTGAAAGTGTTGACGATACTGAATTATTTATTCCATCTTCTACACTATCCAAAATCATTTTGGGTACTTTGACACATTTTGGTCTCTTCCATATGGATACTTCATGGTGGCAGAGTTGCCAGATGCTCAGGTTTTGTGACAGTCTTAGTTTTTCAAGGACTGTTGGAATATTCTTGGGAGAATCTCTCGCCTTGTTACTGATTCCTATGGAGTGGTAAAATACTAACATTTTTTTGAAAGTGTTTTTCAAGACAAGGAGTTATTGCAAAAAGTTAGTAGAATGTCCCATCTGAGAGTATTTCACTTTGGGGACTTAGCAATGGAGCAGTTTGTCATGAAATTTATTTGCAGTGAGTTGGCATCACCCTGACAGTAATATTAACAGTATATGTGAATTTGGGGATTAAAAAAAAGTTATTTAAAATATCAGATTTTAACTCTCATACAACTTCAGCCCATTGTTTATATCTCAGTTGCCAAAATGCAAAGATAAAGAGCAGGATATCAAGTCTAGCTTATCTTTTTATCCCTTATCTACTATATGATAAACATGTAAATATATACATATATATATATATAAAAAATATACTGAATATTTGCTTAATTGAATAGAATGTGGATATTTATGGTCCCAGGCAATCCCAGGAATGTGGGATTTATGGTCCCTTTTTCTCTGCAGTATTAATAGAAACACACAATCTCCCCCCTTTCCAAGCCCTGCCCTTAATACATACTGAACTGGAAATTCTCCTTATCTTTAATGTCCATCTCAAGCGTTTTCTCCTAAAGCCTTTCTGGCTTTTCCATACCAAGTCTGAGGTTCCCTGCTTGCCTCTCTCATGGCTTCTGTGTATTTCCTGACATTCCCAGACCACTGTTATGCACAAGTAGAGGAAAGGGAAGAAAGGACTAACTCAGAAGGGATGCTTCCACACTGTGCCTTAGGTATAAATGTCTTGTATGGCAGAGAGAGGCTTTAGATGACTTTCTGTGACCTATGGCATGTGAGCTTCAGTTGTAGGCAGTGGTAAATTCAAATAACATTGAGACTCAGATGGATATCTGCAGTGAGCCTCTAGTGCATATTTATATGCACATTCAAGTACTTTTGTCTATATTGTGTGGAGAGAAGGGGCGAAACATGGTCAAAGAAAATTTTTCTAGCTGTTTTTTTTCCCTCAGTGAATGGGTTCCCCCCCCCCCATTTAAATGGAGAGTATTTTCATTTCAGTGTCTAACTTGAAACTGCTCCCGCTATTGGAGTTAGAAGACAGGCTCACTAGCAGCACCTGTGTCTTCCTTTCTATTACTGAGTATCTTGGTCCCAGCTTTGCCTCTAACTGGCTCACCCAGGGCAGGTGACCTCATTTTGTGCTTCTCAGTCACCTGTTAAGGAAGTGTGACCTTGGGAATTCCTCCAGCTGTAGTATTTGATCTCACATACACTGTAATATAGTAGGTGAGACCAAGAGATGCATCTCAGAAAGTTACCGTGTCAAGCAGATTGTGTTGAATGACCTCAATACTTCATTTTTAGATAATCTTAACAGTATTGTTTATATAGCATTTTCTACTTTTCATCTGTTTTTTTTCCCCCCTGCACCTATGTATATATTAGTTACTTTAAAAAAAAAAAAGAGGGCAGGGACTTCCCTGGTGGTCCAGCGGTTAAGACTCTGTGCTCCCAATGCAGGGGACCTGGGTCCAATCCGTGTTCAGGGAACTAGATCCCACATGCATGCCACAGCTAAAGATCCCACATGCCACAACTAAGACCTGGAGCAGCCAAATAAATTAAAAAAAAAAAAAAAGAGGGCAATTCTTTAAGCTGTGGTCAAGGGAAGCATATTAAAAAATTTTTATTTGTGAAACTTAGCATGCATGTAGAAAAATTTATAATTTTCATTTTACTCTATTAAAATAGGAAGTTTTGATCTTTCAAAACACTAGCTTTCAGGTGTTTCCCCTTCTGTGCTATAGATTGGGAGACATAATCTTAGAATTTTCACCTTGTTGTCTTGATGAGAAAGAAACTCAGGATTAGCAAACTAATGTTTATAAAACGTCTCATCTTTAAAATAAAAGTATGAAAGGCCGGGACGCAGTCTGGGGACTCACACCTTCAAATTCTTTTTCTATTGCAGATGTACTACATTAGTTAACGTTTCACTCTCCTAAACATTTTTTGAGTGCCTACTGTGTACGGTGCACTCTGCTGGCTTTGACTTTTGTAATTAATTACCTAGTGACACACTTACAATTAAAGTGATGGGTAAAATAACAAAACATTGGTGATAATAAATAAATTATTTGTGGGGTGGTATTTCTTCAAATGGCATATTAAGCACCAAATTCAGGGAAGCTTTCAAAGAACTGTCTTGGACTTGCCAAAACAAACATAGGAGAAGTAATCAAAACACAGGAATAATCTCTATGAGAAGCATAACAACAAAATGACACAAATCAAATGATAGAACAACTCACTAGAATATAGGACTCTGGGAAGCAAATTTAAAACAAATACTCATAAGCATGGAAAAATTTAGTTTTTTATGACTGATTATAGAAGGACTGAATATTTAGGAAGCATTTTCTTTTGTGCTTGTTAATTTTAGCAGTAAATGTAATTCAGTAAAAATAGCAGGTTAACATATTTTTCCTTGTTAGCTTATTAGTTATTTGGGCACAAAACACCTTTCTCTCTATGGTTATCAGGAATAGTTTAGTTCAGGGGGCTGTAACCCCTGGAACTGGACCTCACAGCGGGAGGTGAGGGGCAGGTGAACGAGCAAAGCTTCATCTGTATCTATGGCTGCTCCCCATCGCTCGCATTACCGCCTGAGCTCCGCCTCCTCTAAGATCAGCCGTGGCATTAGATTCTCATAGGAGCGCGAACCCTACGGTGAACTGTGCATGCGAGAGATCTAGGTTGCAGGCTCCTTATGAGAATCTAATGCCTGATGATCTGATGTGGAGCTGAGGTGGTGATGCTGGCGCTGGGGAGGGGCTGCAAGTACAGATTATCATTAGCAGAGAGGTTTCACTGCACAGAGACCATAATAAATCAATTGGTTGCAGAATCATATCAAAACCCTATCATTGAGTAGCAAGTGATGATTAAGCTGCATCTGGTGGCAGCTTTATAGTGGCAAGTGAGTTGATGTACTTCAGTTGTACAGCTGCATCTGGTGGCAGGCTCTAAGTCAGAATCCGACACTTATTTTAGTCCTCGTGTGGCCCGCCCATTATTTTATTTACCACTTCCATCCGCGCCGCTTTCCCGCACTGCGCACTTGTCTCAGTCACAGTTTTGGTAAGCCCCCAAGGTAACCCTAGCCAAATTAGTGAAAAAACAAATGTCACTGGAGAGCTTATTTGAAAGGGGAAAGACCCAATGGTGAGACTGCAGAAGGCTCTTAAGACTGCCAACAAGAAGAAAACTGCATTTAAAAGAAAATACCAAGAGACATACTTAAATTACAGGTTCATTGCAACAGGTGATTCACATTCTGCAAGCCCACTTTGTATAATATGTGGTGACAAAAAAAAATAAATAAAAATAAAAAATGGGCTTCCCTGGTGGCGCAGTGGTTGGGAGTCCTCCTGCCGATGCAGGGGACGCGGGTTTGTGCCCCAGTCCGGGAGGATCCCGCATGCCGTGGAGCGGCTGGGCCCGTGAGCCATGGCCGCTGAGCCTGCGTATCCGGAGCCTGTGCTCCACAGCGGGAGAGGCCACAACAATGAGAGGCCCACGTACAGCAAAAAAAAAAAATGTGGTGACCAGCTATCCAACAAAGCCATGAAACCTTCAAAACTGCTTCGCCACGTGGAGACCAAGCACCCTGCATTAAAGAACAAGCCTTTGGAGTTTTTCCAAAAGAAAAAAAAGTGAATACGAAGAACAGAAATAATTATTGAAGGCCACCACTTCATCAAATGTGTCTGCACTGAGAGCATCATTCTTAGTGGCTAACCTCATGGCTAAAGCTAAGAAGCCCTTTACTGTTGGTGCAGGGTTGATCCTGCCTGCTGCTAAGGACACTGTCATGAACTTTTAGGAGAGGCTAGCACCATAACTAGACGAATTGATGGAATAGCAGAGGATATTGAGGCACAGTTGTTAGGTTTAATGAGTCACCGTGATACGCAGTCCAGGTTGACAAGTCTGCCGATGTTGACAATGAGGCAACGGTGCTTGTTTTTGTGTGATATGTTTTTTTTCAGGAGGATGTGCATGAGGATGTGTTATGTGCACTTTTGTTGCCAACCAACACCACAGCTGCAGAACTATTCAAGTCTTTGAATGATTACATATCAGGAAAAGTGAATTGGTCATTTTGTGTCAGTATATGCACGGAAGGAGCAGCTGCCATGACTGGACGGCTTCCTGGTTTCACTACTCGGTTCAAAGTGGTCGCTTCCGAATGTGAGCCTATACACTGTGTCATCCACAGAGAAATGCTGGCTAGCCTAAAAATGTCACCTGAACTTAACAGGGTTTTGCAGGATGTGATGAAAATTATCATCCACATTAAAGTACATGCCCTTAACTCACGTCTGTTTGTGCAGCTCTGTAGGAGATGGACGCAGAGCACACACGTCTTCTCTTACACACAGAAGTGAGATGGCTTTCTAAAGGTAGATCACTGGCCAGAGTTTCTGAGTTATGAGAGCCGCTTCAGAGATTTCTTTTAGAAAAACAGTCACCACTGGCAGCACATTTCAGTGACACAGAATGGGTCTCAAAAGTTGCTTACTTGTGTGACATATTCAACCTGCTCAATGAACTCACTCTGTCACTTCAGGGGAGAATGACAACTGTGTTCAAGTCGGCAGATAAAGTGGCTGCATTCAAAGCCAAACTGGAATCATGGGGGTGACGAGTGAACATTGGGATTTTTGACATGTTTCAAACATTAGCAGAGATTTTGAAAGAGAGTGAGCCGGGGCCTTCTTTCTCCCAGCTGGTGCATGGTCACCTATCTTAGCTTTCGAAAGAGTTTGAGCATTACTTCCCAACCACAAAAACCCCCAAACTGGGAAGGAATGGATCCACAACCCAGTTGTGAATAAGCCAGGTGAATCGACTTTGTCCGTGTTAGAAGAGGATCAACTGCTTGAGATCGCAAATGACGGTGGCCTTCAAAGTATGTTTGAGACAACTTCAAATCTCCATACATTCTGGATTCAAGTCAAGGTGGAGTATCCTGAGATTGCCACAAAAGCACTGAAAAGCCTGCTTCCGTTTCCAAGATCCTGTCTTTGTGAAGCAGGGTTTTCTGCAGTGACAGTGACCAAAACGAAATCACGGGGTAGGCTGGACATAAGCAACACGCTTTGGGTGTCACTGTCTCCCATTGCCCCCAGACAGGACCATCTAGTTGCTGGAAAACAAGCTCGGAGCTCCCACTGATTTTGCATTATGGTGAGTTGTACAATTATTTCATTATATATTACGATGTAATAATGATAGAAATAAAGTGCACAATAAATGTAATGCCCTTGAATCATCCTGAAACCATCCCCCCGCCACCACCCCGGTCCATGGAAAAATTGTCTTCCATGAAACTGGTCCCTGGTGCCAAAAAGGTTGGGGACCACTGCTTTAGTTGACACGTCAGGTAGCAGATATTATTATTGTCGTCATCATTGTTGTGATTATTTTAACTATTCCTGTGCCTTAATATTCAAGCCTAAATGATGATAATATCTAAAAGCAACTCTGGGCTTCCCTGTGGTTTGTTTCTTAGGCTTGTGCCTGAACTGAGCTTTATGTATCTATTTAAGCAGTAGCTTTTGGCTTGACAGGTCACTGTGTCCTTAGATGTATGTAATCTTTGACAACACTGGTGGGGTTGAATTGGAGTGACAAAGGACTTATACCCGTTACCTTGGGTCTTTATTCTCCCAACTTCATGATATTTAGAAATGAACTCCAGGGACTCAGGAGTGGCATGAACTTAAGATCAAAGAACATTCCAATATAAAATGATATGCTGCTGTTAAAGAATAGTCTTCTACAATAGATTAATCATGAGGGGAATTATAAATATTTCACATACTAATTATATTAGTTTATGGAGATAAAACACCATATGAAGTGTTCCCAGCACACTCAGCAAGTTAGATGCGCTTTACATGTTAATTGACTTACTTCATCAAGGCTGACAATCATGAATCCCTGAAGATGACAGGAATTATTATCATGATATTGTACATTCCTGATCTTTATACCAGGTTGACACCTACCTTTCCCCAGGAGTTCCTTTTCTTTGGATGGTATCTTCAGTTCTTGATATTTTAGCATGGTGAAGTAGAGAACAGTGCCTGACGTATTATTAAGGACCCTAAGGAAAAAGTAATGGGCTCCATAAAAAATGACATCAAATAAAACTTCCTAGAATTGTACTGGATGCTGAAGTAAGAAAAGTGCTTTCTTTGGGGGGCATGGGATGCTTCCCAACTTGTTTTTTAATGGTGGAAGTGACTATCATATTGAACACTTTAAATAGAGAATCAACCAGCTTGATTTTCTCAGTATCATTGAGGTAATGAATGAATGATTGATTCATTCATTCAGTCATTTATTTGGAAACATTTATTGAGCACCTGAGATAAGACAATGAACAAGGAAGATATAGGGCTTGCTACAAAGGAACTTAAGATCCAGAGTGGTAACTGCCATGTTAGGGAAACTGCCATGTTAGGGAAACTACCAAAGAAAAGAACAGCAGATCCAATTTATCTCATCAAAGAGTATATACTCTAATGGGAGGAAACAAGACCTACAGTTATCTCACTCCTTATCTCTGGAAAGAGATGGTGTTCACCAAGTCTCCGTATCAGGAATTTATTGACCACCTTGTAAAGACCCACACCAGAGTTTCCGTGCAGAGGACCCAGGCTCCAGCTGTAGCTACCACATAGTTTTCTATGAGAAAAATAAAGTGAATGAAGCTAGTTAAAAAAAAAAAAAAAGAAATGAAATATGGTGGAAACAAGTAGCACAGTATGTAAAATTATATAACAAACCAGACCCACATTTTTAGCAGACATGTTTGGTGACCAAGCCCTTTAGTTTAATTAAATCTCCAATGAAGTTTCTTTCATTGGTCTATTATATATTATCTTTAGTTACCTACTGGACACTCCATTTATATTCAACATTTGTAAAATCTGTCTCTGTATTTCTCCTCTACTCCAACTGCTGATTTGTTTTCTCCTCTTGTGTTAAGGAATGTTACTACTACCCATCTGATTACACAAGCTAGAAACCTTTGAGTCACCCTTAGCCTGTCCCTCCCAGTCATCATCATTTCTATTTCCTTTGTTGCTCTTAATATCAGCCATTTCTCTCTACTCCCCCCGCCCTGACCACCTCCTCATTATTTCAATCAGCTGACTCCTTCCTGTTATTTAGGGTGTTGCTTAGATTGCATTTCTTCAGGAGGTTCTGCATTGATGGTCATCACCTTTCTGCAATTTGTCTAACTGTAATCTCCCAGTAAATATGTGATGAATGAAGGGATGAAATGAAACTGCTCAGGTTAGTACAGTTCTTCTTCGTACCATTTATATTCCTTTATTTCTCAAACATAGACTATAATAAAAAGTACAGTTAGCAGGAAACAGTGAGTCACATTCTAATCTTAGATGGTTCAAAATCAGTGTGGAGTAACTGAAAAAGCAGAGACTTTGTGGCCACGTCAACTTGGATTTGAAACTCATCTCTGCCTCTTAGTAACTGCTATTGTCTTAGCACTTCACCAAACCTCTTGTAATACTTTAATTTCTTAGTTGGTAAAATGGGGATAATAGGACATATCTTTTAGGATGATGATTAAATAAGATATACTTAAAAAACCTTGCATAATACATGGGTCCCTGTCTTCCTTTAGGACATTACAGAAACTTAAGTATCTCATTATCAAAAAAAGTGACGATGGCGAGCCGTGGTTTTAAGTGAATTGGTTTTATCTATATTTGGTTATGTATAAAACAACTTCCCTTGTTTTGAGAGTGGTAGTGATGGTGGTACTTTATTTGATTCCTTTTCCTCTCATTTTACTACCACTTTTCTTAGCCAGTGAGCATTTATAACTCAGTTAATTAAGGATAGTAAGAAGAAATAAAGCCTTTCCAGTATGATAATAAATGTACAGTGGATCCCCATATGGCTAACAGATAAGGTATGAACTTCTCATCCTGCATTCGGGTACCTCTAGGTCTGGTGGAAGATCACCTTTTCAGTCTTACTTTCTTTTATTCAAACCCTAAACTTTAGCCACTGTCCTTCCTCTCTGACTTATTTAAATAGCACTGATCCTTCTAGACCCAAAACATCAGGACCCAGACCTCCCCCTGCTATACCCTCAGTAAACTTGAGACTTCCTGATTTTCTGCTGCCCTTAGTTTTCTCTTCTTCCTCTGAATGGATAGGGCTTAGTGCCTCTGCCTTCATTCATAATCAGCCTTGCACTGCTTGGTTACATTTCTTGTGCAGGACAGAGCTATTACTTATCTTTTTTATTGCTATTTAATGTTTCCTCTACTTATGGCTTGTTTTGCCAATTATATTGTCAGCTCTTTTGGCACAGGGGTGATATACTTCTTAGCTTGTCAAGTCAGGAGACTTGATAATATTTTGATTTGTTGACTTATTGATAGATGGCGTAAAACAGATATATCTATAAACGTTCTGAATGGTTCATGGTACCTTGTGTCTTACAAGAATACTCTTAACAGATGCTAGTCCCAAAATATATAAAAAATGTTTCTGTACACAGTAAAAATTTCAGTTTATTTATGTTTTTTTTTCAATAATAGGGCCCATCCTCCCTTCCTTTCTTGTTACAAACATAATTACTAAGTATCTTTTATGGATTAGATACTATGTCAGATACCAAGAGTTAAAACACTTGAGAGCTTGCTTGAGTAATTTAAGAGATACCTGAATTTAAGTGGCACTGGTAGCTAAGAAAGCACCACAGGTGTTATGTAATTTGTCTCCTTAAGCATCTGTAAGGCAGGTCAGAGTGTTGATGACTGTAGAGTGGATAGATGTTAAGAAACCAGTTGGAGATTTTGCTCAATGGCAGGTCCTACCTACAGACCTCAATTCCCTGCCTTCTGGACAAGTGTTCTTTACATTGTGATCTCCTAGCCGTCATGATAAGCACAGGAAAGGAACATTACATGGTAGAAAAACTGACCTATTAATTGATGCTACATCATGGGACAGCTATTGGGAAGCTGGATACTGTGTTAGCCTGTAAATTACCCCCCACAAGAACCTAGGAAATTAAATGACTCCATTTCTTTTTCCTTTAAATATGCTTCCATCTTGAATTTTTAATTGTTTTAGCAAATGGAAACATTTGGTTACGCACATTCTTCAAGGTTTTTGAAAATCCATAGCATTTAAACGTGCAATAGAAATGTTCTAATTAAGATAAAGTAGCTGACAACTAGAGCATAGTTAAAATGAAATTTTGTGTATCAATGATTAATAAATGTTAGAACTTTGTACACAGGTTTTTATAAATTAAAAATACATATGTAAGCCGAAGACTTTTGAAATGTTTGGGAGTAATTTTCACGTATGCATGTATGTATCATTGAGCTCCTGTTACATTGAGTGATACAGCAGAGGAAAGGATAGCACTCCTCTTTCACTTCTCACATCCAGTTCATCAGCAAACCTGGACAGCACCATCAGCAAAAACCCAGTCAGTCCACTTCTCAGCACCATCAGCGCTATCATTTTAGTCCAAGAGACTGATATTTCTTTTCTCTTCCCTACTCTTCTCCCTTCTTGCAAAGTGATTCCTTACAGTCTGTTTTCCATACAGCAGTCAGAGTAAAGTTCTCTGATATTAAAAAAATAATGAAACATTTCATGAAATACGTAAACAGATACAATAGAAATACAAGAGATTATACAAGAAAAGTTTTAAACTTTATAGATTTAAATAAATCTAAAAATCATGAATCTAAAAATTTAAAAATCATGTTCGGGTCGATGATAGTATGACACATCGTATCATGAAATCTGTTAAAATATATGTTTCAGAAATAATTCTTAACATAGAAAAACATGTATTAAAAGCAAAAAAAATTAAAATTGCAATAGTTTATATGTATTACAAAGTGAAAGAGTAAAGGTAAATTCACCCAATATGCATTTATTATTTTGTCATTTCCCTAGTTAAAATCCTTCATTCTCTTTCCATTGCTCTTACCATAAAACTCAAAATTATTTTCATGTCTCATAAAGACCCATAGACTTCCTCAGCATCTTCTCTGGCCATTCATTGAATTAATTGCTCCAGCTTCCTTGGTCCTTATTCAGTTCCTCAGCCTGCCAATTTTCTTCTTGCCTGAGCTACTTTGTTTTATATTTTAGGTCCATTATTTAGCCTAGTACCTTGCAAATAATAGATGCTCAATGTATAATGACTAAATGAGCACCAGAATGCAAATAGTGGCCATCTCTTTTGGGGTGGTTGTGCATGATAATTAATTTATAATTTTTGTACTTAAAACATTTTCTGAAATGAACATGTGTTTTCTAATTATCAGAAGGAAAAAAATGGCATTCTGGCATTCTAGAATTGGAGACCCTGGTAGGTGAAATTCAGCAAATCAGGAGGAACTTAGAAATTAGATTATCACAAGTAGATCAAGGGTCTATACAAGAAAATCAATTCAGTGAGGAATTGCATTCAGGTAGGATGGGTGGAGTGTTGGGTTAAGGGAAGCTGGTCCATCCAGAGTTGTGCTTTCCCATTAATTTACGGCTATTTAATTTAAACTTAAATCAAATTGAATTTAAAATTTAGTTCCTCAGTTACACTAACTATACTACAAGTGCTTGATAGCCATAAGTAGCTAGTTGCTGCTGTATTGGATAGTACAGATATAGAATATTTCCTTCATTGCAGAAAATATTGTATCACAGAAAGTACAGGATCTAGAATTCTGGGAGTAGATATCAAGGAACAGGAACTCAAGATAGGCAACAAAAGAATGAAGAAAGACTTAGGGGGTGAGGCTGGGCAACGTGTATCTAGACAAGGAATTTAAGTATTGAGCAAGGTGACACAGCTGGAAGATGGCATTCACTCTTCTGTCAAAGGCTTGTTGAAAGTCCTGCAGGGAATTATTTAAGTATAAATAACAACCCAAATTGGTATCTGTGTTAAATTGTGTTCTGTATCCCATTATGTGATAAATGGTTTCGGAAGGTGAGGGGCTATTGAAAAAACTTCATGGGTCAAGAGTGAGATAATTAGTCCATGAAGGATTTTCTCCTAGATTGTATATGGTGGTGGTTGGAATATTGAATGCCTGTCCTCTGTTTCTCATTTCACTGACCCTTCATGCCATTTAAGGTATAAAGGTATGCATCTTGATAATAGTAGTCACACTCCTACTGTGCTTATGTATATTTTAACATCTCGTTTGACATATTAAGAAAATAGGATAAAAGGCAAACAACTAGTGTATTCAAACTGAATCAAAGAAAAATAAAATCTAGAATTTCATTGTGTTGAATGATTTTGGATTCCTTAAGCAAATATGACTCAGATTGTAGGTATAATGTGCATTGAAAATACTTGAAGCATGTATATGCGTACAGTCCCAAATACCTAGAACGGCATTCACATACTTTTACAGCACAGAGCTGTTTTGGTTAGACGATTATAATAGCAGCTTACTTATGCTTTTGGTGAGATGGTAAGCTAATGATGTAGCCATTAATTTGAATTTAGCAGACATTTTAAATATAGGTTTCTCTTACAGAGACAAAAGTTGCAATTTAAAGCTCTTTGGTGGTCTAAAAACAGCTTAATTCTGTAGTAGCATGGTAATAAGTACTAATCCAGCTTATACAGTGATTGTAGTATGTCATGTTTGTGAAAGATTGCCCAACTGCTTTCTCTGGGTTTTATGTTAATTTAAAAATATTAAACATAAAACCTTATAACATCTTCATGCTGAGATAAACTGTTCAATTTAACTTGTGCTCAAGCAGCAGCTGTCAGGAATTATCTTGTTCCTAGTGGTTTTTGCTTTCACCTTGTGCCCTTTCCTGCCAGAGACACAGTGTGGGATGGTAAAGCTCACCTTGTTAGGATTTATTGCTTAAATAATACCGGAGGCAAGATGAACATTGGGAGCCTAGGGATTAGCTGCTGATTGAGTGATGTCATTCATTGTATTATACACTTTTTTTTTAATTGATGGAGGACGGCAAAGAAAAAATTGCCTATGAATCTTACCTGCATTTCTTTTGTGGGCATCTTCATCACTTCTTTTTAGGTGTCATTGAGCTGAATATTTGAGGAGTTGCTTATTGTCTAATTTAACTTCCATTTTACAAGCAGAAAAGCAAAGAGAAATGCTATACTAATGTTGGAGATAATTCCCACAATTTAGAAGTAGTGAGCGCTATTTCAAGATTAGTTATAAAAATAAAATGAGTTTCCTGTTAATGACTGAACAAACTGAAGGAAGTGTTGTTGTGGGCAGTCCCAAATGGGTAATATTATGAAAATCATTGCCATTTTACTTCTGAATGTATTGCATTCTCTCGTTTGAGAGCTTTTATTTGGAAGTCTCAATTTTAGATTTGGATTCCTTGATTGTGGATCAGCTGGTAGGTAGGGTAAGGAGAGGCGGTATGTGGTAGGAGGAGAGTGAAGGACTTGCTTTAGTTAAACATTTGCTACAGATGTTCCACCCTGAGGATAGTTCTCTTGGAGGAAATGAACAATTGGAGTCTGACTAGAAATACATATATGATGGGTTTACTGTTTATGGAATGTGCCATATTTTTCCCTTCTACTTACTGCCATTTAATGAATATCCTCCCAAATTTGCAGTTTTATAAATGTATAACTTAAAAATTTGCAAGGCTAGATCAGTGAGTTACAATATATCATTTATTTAGATTAATCAAATGTTAACATTTTGCACATTTATTTCTATCTATGAATATTTGAATATTTGTTTTTAGTGGCCTTTGGACCGAACTATTTAAGACTTAGTTGCAGACATCATTACGCTTCACATGTTAATAATTCAACACGTGTCTCCTAAGAATGAGGATATTCTCCTACATAATTGCAGTAAAATCAATACACTTCAATTTAAGATTGATAAAACTTTACAATTTTATATTCAGAGTTTCCCTGTTGTTCTTATATCTTCTACAGCTGTTTTTTATTTTTTTCCCCATTCAGTATCCCATCAAGTATCACACATTGCATTTTGTTTGGGGGTCTTTTTATTTCCCTTTACTCTAGATTTTTTTCCTTTTATGACCTTGACATTTTTTGGAGATCCAGCCCATTTATTTTGCAGAATATTTGTCTGGCTATTTCCTCATGACCAAATTCAGATCAAGCATTTTTGTCAGGAATTGGTGATCTCTATCTTTCTCAGTGTATCACATTGGGAAATACATGATATCCCTTTGGCCCATTATTGTTCATATTAAGTTTGGTCACTTGGGTAAGTTGATGTCTACCAAATTTCTTCATTATAAGGGTACGATTTTTTATAATTAATGAATAGATGGAAGCTGCAGTTAATGAGTTTTTCTTCCTTGTGTGTGAAAAACATTGAGTTTGCTCAGGTCTTAATGATTAACAATGAGTCATTGTTTGGAGTAGTTTGTTATGTTGGGACTGGGGAGTGGGAATAGAGGGGGGTGTATTACTCAACTTGATCCACAAGTTGCCATCCGTTTTATTTTAAGGAAAATATAGATTGACTGAATTTAAATTTTATTGTTCTCTCTACTAAAGATCAGATTTGTAGATAAGCAAATATTTTCATATTTCAGAATTTTCAATCTAAAATTTAGAAAAGCTAATACTTAGTGGTGGTGGTGGGAATATTTTTGGAAAAAATAGAGGACATTTTCTGAACATGAATTTTCTATTTGCTTTAGTTGAGTACAAATAGACAATTTTAAAAAATGCATCTCCTTGATAAGATTTTTTACTTTAAAACAATAAACCATAACATTAATACAGCAATGTGAGTTTAGAGAGGTGGCTGCTTTTTGGTCTTATGTGCCTTTTGTAGCCCATGAAGAAGACACTTGAATTCCTCTTTATGATGTATGCACTTATTATGTAATCATTCTTCTTATGTGAAGGCTAGTGCTGCAGATCATATAAACACCTGAAGTTAGCCATTTGGCTTGTCAGCAAGGGAGAATTTATAGTAGTTGTAATCATGGTAATAACAAGGATGCTATTTTGTATTTATTAAGTACAGTAAAAAGCGTTTGCAGTGTAAGTGGTCCACAACGAATTCATATCTGTGGTGTAATGAATAGTACTTCGGGCTTAGAAGACTGGGAATCTCTGCTTTGCCACTACTACCAGTGTGATTCTAGAAAAAACCCTTAACCTTCTTGGACCTCATTTTTTAGAATGAGAATTAAAGCTGTAAGGGTCAAATGATGCTATATTATGTTATAAAGGTGGCATTCCATCAAAATTGTGCCATCTAAATGTCCTCAGCTGCTCAGGGAATGTAATTTGTCCCTCTTTTGTGTCCACACGTGTTAGCCACCTCATTAGTGAAATATTTCCGGGTTGTCCCAGGCAGTTGTCTGTCTGTTCCTCTAGTACTTTGTTCATGCCACTGTTATTGGCAGCATTCATTCTGCAGGCTGTCTTGTTCATCTTTTCTGTTCTTCCTCGCTTGACCCTGGTACCTAGTAGGCATTTATGATAAATGTTTGTGGAATGAGTGAGTAAATAGACACTATTTCATTTATAACCATGGATAGGTAGACTTTCAGTTTCCTTTTTATCCCCCAAAGACAAGGAACCAGGCTTTCTTCATTTTTATCATTTATGTTTTATATAAGGGATATTACAGAGTGTACATATGGTGCCATTAGCAGTCCAGTAATCGAGAAGAAAATATAAAAGAAAAAACCCTACAAATATTGCAGAATATTTAAAAGGGGGGCATAAGAAAACATGCCAAGAGAAAAAGCCCTCACTAGATAAGTCTATTGCATAAATCAAAAGGGTTTATGTTATAACACGAACACGTGCCATTCCTGCTCATATATTGAATTTCAGTAGTTGGTTGCATAAAGAAGTAAAGTGTAATGAAACTGGCAAGCAAAGTATTCCCCAGTCAGCCTTATCTTTGTTCCATTTGTCCTTCAGATGGAGCTTTTCTAGGCTTTTTTCAATAAAATCCATCCAGCTTTTTTTTTTTTTTTTTTTTTTTTCATCTCTCAGTAACTGAGCTGAGAAGACCAATGAGATTCAGGGCTTTTATAGTTCTTAGCAGCTGCTTTTTAAGAGATCAAAACTTAGAATGCTGCTACATGGTATTAAGGCTTAACTCTTGATGTGTCCCTATGGGGGATATGTTTTCCTTGGGGTAGGATGAGGAAAGAGGAGAGAAGGCACAGGATGCCCACTTCAAGTATGCTCGGGGTGGTAACCCTAATTTCCTTGTTTCCTAGGATTCTCTTCGCAAGCTCAGTGCTTAACCTGACTGAACTGGCTGCCCTTCGGCCTGACCTTGGGAAATTGAAAAAGATTCTGTACTTCCATGAGAACCAATTGGTATATCCTGTCAAGAAATGTCAGGAGAGGGATTTCCAATATGGATACAACCAAATTCTCTCATGGTAGGTATAGATTGTATCATTATATTTAGTCGTTTGCCATCTTTTTCCTTATAGTTAGCTTTTAAATCTGGAGACCTCCTGTACACTTATTTTAAAAATACCTTAAATTAGGAGCAAATGTTTAAACATACCTTCCATGGTAGGAATTACTTGTGCCTCTGCAATATGTACATATAAGAGAACAGCTAATCCTTTTATAAAATACATATGTGTTACAATCTAAATGTTGAACTAATTATCTAACTGTATTTTCTACAACATTCAAAATAGAATCAAAGGGGTGACAGGGACCTTCTTCAGCCCCTGATTCCATCATCTACTGTGTGAGACATACTTTTAGAAAAAGACAGTTAGTCAACTTTTATTTACCAGCTACTTTCCATGTATCCAGCTGAAATCAAAATAGAAATTTACAGAGGAATAAACAAAAATTAAAGCATAATGGAGCAAGGGGTTTTTGTCCTTTTTTTCCTTATTGTTTGTAAGAGAAAACTATGGAAAATGAATCTTTAGGAGGTTTTTTTTCCCCTCTTGAGTCTTCTGAAACTGCATAGCCTTAAAATACCATGACATTTCAAAGGTGATGGTCCTTCTCTACTGTTACTTCAACAAAGTGTATCTCCTGAAGCTTAGTTAATGAAAGAAGTTAATAACAGCTCTGAAACAGCTTTGCTATTGGATCCCATCCACATAACTGCGACACTCAAAGGGAGTCAGTTTGGCAGTGATTGGGTTCAGTTTACTCACCTTTTTTAATAGTTATTAGCAACTGGGATTGATGATGTGTTTAAACAGACTCCCAGCTCTTTTGCAAGTATATTCCATAGTTTCACTGACATAGAAAAACAGCTAGATGGTAATACTTCTGTGTTTTGAGCATTTTGTAAATGTTTTCCTGCAATCATTTTTACAAGCTGCTTCAAATGAAGTAGCAGCGCTATCAAAATAGAGCGGAGCTGCTTCACATCAAATGTCTCATAAAAAAAGCAACCGTTTTAAAATTTCATAATAAAATTAAAATATTTTATATTGAAACAGAGGGGAAAATATGTTTCAAAAACAAAAACAAAATCATTTTGTGCTTTATTAATATGGAAAACATTTGTAATATTCTTTTGGTTTCTTGAATTAGCCTCATTCTTTTCCTCAGATAGTGTGTGTTTATTACCCGTGAGAAATAACTGGGGAAAAAAATTAAGTCTATTTTTCCCTTTATGGGTGGCTTGAAAGTTAATGGAAGTTACACCCACTCATATCAGAGAGGAAATGCATGAAAAAGAATATTTCTGTAAACTATCTTGGAACTTTAATTTGGCATAAACTGGGTTTTTAAGAATATAAGTAGTTGGGTTGAATGCCGTTTGAGGGCAGATGGCTAAAAAAATTTTTAGCTTACTAACCCTCATCTCTCTGTTTCAGAAAAGATTGCTTTGCTCAGAGGGAATGAGACTATAAAAGCTTATATATAATTTTTCAGCATTGCTCTTCTCAAGAGCGTAAACTGATAGACGAGCTTGGAGAGAAAGAAGTGGGCTTGATCATTGGTGGGATTCTTAAGGAGAAAAAAACTGGCTTGCAGTCGTCCAGAGGAAAAATAAGAGTGTCAGAAAGCAGTCCTGTTCAGATTCAGTTTGAAAAGTATGACTCCAGCTTCTTAAAATGTTTCTTTAGTTTTCTTGCTGACTTCTGCTTTTGTTGGCACTGTCAGGTTTCTTTCTTGACTGTGTGACAGTTAAGGACTTCAGAGATGACCGACATAAGCACTCACCTTAAATAGAGGTTTCACTAACCCTCTGACTGATGAACACATGCCATAACTATGTATTATGACCTGTGGGTCACTATTACAATATGTGACATATGGTGAAAACAGACTAGCTGTAAAACATCCTTCAACTTTTGGTATATTATTATATTGGCTTCCTTATTGCTTGATATTGTGTCAGCACTTCTGTGACACTCTCTTGTATTATCCATGTTGTAATCACTGCTAATCCCAAGTTTGCACTAAGTTGCAACTAAAAAAACAAAAAATACTTGTATGGGAAAACAAGTTTGCAGGAGTGGGGGCAGATAGGGGTGGCAGGTCAACATTCCTTTCGTTAGTTTTTCATTCCGCTATGTATTGATAATAGAAACTTTGACTGTCTCAGTAAATGTGAATTAAACTAAACTGAGGACTTGCTGTGGTATTCCTGCTCTATAAGCTCTGTTTATTCATTTGTGTTTTACAGTCTTGTGGGCTTGCATGTCTTCTTTTCAGTTTCCTTGATGTCCTTTACAGGGTGAAATAAAACTAACTGCTTTTTCTATTTGATCTTGTATACCTTCTTATCAAAGCATTTGTATGCATTTTATTGAGATCCAGTGACACTGAGACACTGAATCATGGCTTAAAGCAAAGAGGGTTATTTTAAAAAACAAAACAATGATTTATTAAAATGGTTTTTTGATTCATAAAGGGAACATAGTACATATTCCTGTTTATCCAGCTCACCCATGGTTATCATTTGTGTTCATTGGTTTCCAAGAAAATGTTATAGGCAAATTTGGAAACTATTGACATATTAATGACACATAAACTTTGTTTTTACATTTCCTTCTAACTATGTATTTTAGATTATTTTTAATAAAAAAATACTAAGGAGAGGATCAAGCCTTTGCATCAAAAGCAACAGCGAATATTATATTTCTTTCGTTTAATTCTGAAGGTCCATGGTGTTGTGGTCCTTTATAATACATTATGTAATCAGTAGGACCTAGTGGTACCGATTTCTGGATCCATTTTCACCAACTTCTTCTATTTCTCTGACTACTCCAAATCTATATAATAAAAAAATAAGTTATTTGTAGAGTTTCTATATAATCCTTCCTGTGTAGTCTCAGAACTTTAAAAAACCTAACAGTTTCTTGAAGCAAGGGTTAAAATGAGAAATAGACTTTAACTACATGTTATGAAGGTATGCTCTTAGTATGAAATAGCTTTATCTGGATTAATCTCCTTGAAGGCAGTGAAAAGTATGGCAAGTGTTCTGTTCTCAGTACTGTGGTGTAAAACGAAGTACATCACTGACATAGAAACCCAACATGGGTAGTTGGGCCACAAAGAAAAAGGTCCTCCGGTGCTTGGTGATAATATTGAAAATTCCTGGCATTGCGGAAAAGTACACTGGGTTGGCCAAAAGGTTCCTTCGGTTCTTAAAGTAAAAATGAAAGACATATTTTTCATTTTCACCAAGAACTTTATTGAACAACGTATTCACTGTTTTGTTCCACTACCTTCTGCCGTCTTTCAGGCAGCTTCATAATTCCATCTTCCCAAAGCTTTTTATCTTTTTGACCATAGAACTGTTGCAGGTGCCTTTTACAGTCTTCCAGGGAATTGAAATTTTTTCCATTAAGAGAATTTTGTAAAGACCGAAATAAATGGAAACCTGAAGGTGCAATGTCTGGTGAATACGGCGATGAATCAGCTTGATCCCAGTCAAGCTGTAACAGTTTTTGCCTGGTCATCAAAGAAACTCGGTCTTGTGTTATCCTGATGGAAGATTATGCGTTTTCTGTTGACTAATTCTGGACGCTTTTCATCGAGTGCTGCTTTCAGTTGGTCTAATTGGGAGCAGTACTTGTTGGAATTAATCGTTTGGTTTTCCAGAAAAAGCTCACAATAGAGGACTGCCTTCCAATCCCACCAAATACACAACATCACCTTCTCTGGATGAAGACTGGCTTTTGGTGTGGTTGGTGGTGGTTCATTTCGCTTGCCCCACCATCTCTTCTGTTCCACATTATTGTACAGTATCTACTTTTCATCACCCATCACAATTTGTTTTAAAAACGGAACGTTTTCATTACATGTAAGTAGAGAATCGCACGCAGAAATACGGTCAAGAAGGTTTTTTTCCTCTTAACTTACGTGGAACCTAAACACCAAACCGATTCACGTAACCAAGCTGGTGCAAATGATTTTCAACGCTTGATTTGGATATTTTGATTATGTCAGCTATCTCCTGCATGGTGTAATATTGATTGTTCTTAATTAATGTCTCGATTTGATCGCTGTCAACTTCATCTGGTCTACTGGACCATGGAGCATCGTCCAGTGAGAAATCTGCAGCACGAAATTTTGCAGACCCCTTTTGACATGTTCAGTCAGTCACAGCACCTTCTCCATACACCACACAAACCTTTTTTTTTTGCGTTTCAGTTGAGTTTTTACCTTTCTTGAAATAATAAAGCATAATATGCTGAAAATGTTGCTTTTTTCTCCCATCTTCAGTATTAACATGGCTACACAGAAATTCACCAATTTTGATTTTTTTTTTTTAAAGGCACGCTGATATGACAGCTGTCACAATGCAATCTAACAAAATTATTTCGAATGAAGTTAAAGACAACTAAAGTGCTACTGGAGCCATCTTATGGAAAACACCAAACGGACTTTTTTGGCCAACCCAGTACTTTGGTTTGACGTGTCATAGGATCCCATTAAATCACTTAATTCCTCTCCTGCCTTTCCTCTCTGATGTCAATAATCTACCTTCCCTTGATATAATGCTAATGAAACTAACTTATCTATTAGAGTCATTTTGATAAATACTGGTAGGAAGTGCAGAGTTCTTTGCAAACCCAAGGTGCAGTATAAACTCTGATTAATAAAGAAGTCTTAGGCTTATAAAAATAACTGAACAAGTGTGGGCTCACCATATGCATTTATCCTTTCCCTTTGCAGCCTGGTGGCTGATGTGGTGGTATTCAACTCGGTTTTTAATATGGAGTCATTTCTTACTTCTATTGGAAAATTCATGAAGCTGATTCCTGATCACAGACCCAAAGATCTGGAAAGCATCATCAGACCCAAGTGCCAAGTTATTTACTTTCCCATCAGGTTTCCTGATGTGAGCAGGTCAGTATGTTTAACTCCATTTTCAGTATTGTGTCATAAATTATTCCCCAAATGTGTAAAAATCGGTGATGTTCTTGCCAATTTTGACTTTTCAGCGTAAGCATGATTAGTTAGAGAATCAAGTTCTATTTCACCATGCTGTGATTTACAAAGATTTTAAATAATCATGTGTCCAACCTGTCACTGAATGGTTAATTCTGGTACTGAGTTTTTCCTTTCTTTTCTCTTATTTATTTGTTTGCCAAAGCAAGGTGCTTTGGCTTTTAACACTTACTGTTTTATTTATTTGTTGTTTTGCTACAGAAGTCATTGTCAAGCATAGGTCTCAACCTTTGTATTCAGCTTATGCCCATTGGTTTATATGTATAATAGTAACTTCTAAGTAAATCAGTGTTAAATTTTACTGCTTAGATTACTTTCATTTCCCATGCTTTTTTTTCTGTTTTTTTCCCCCCTTCTCCCAGTTTTTATTATTTATATTATCTTAGTAAAGAGTTAGGTCTTCTATATTGGGTTGCAAATGCACTTCATTGCCATTTCTTTTTCTCAGTCACTAAGGATATTTTTTATTACCCTTATTGCTGGGCCCACCCTGAATTAGCAATGGATGATGTGGCTCAAAGGGAACATTCTAGAATTCCTTTTCACTTTTGATTAAACCTAGCAAAATTGTTTTTACTACCACCAGGAATATTTTCCCCTTGTGAATAGAAAGTTTACTTCAGTGGGAATCGTACTAGTTGGGGATGCTGCTGTTTTGTAACTGACTGTGTCCTTAAAAAGAGTTCAGGGACAGCTGTTTCTTCCCCATCCTTGAAATGAAGGCAGGAGACAATTTAATATCCACATATGCTATGCAGGAGGTCAGCATTAGTCTCTAGGTTCTGGACTAACTGAGTTCACCCAGATTTTGCTGTGGGGACACCCACTCTTCCACACCCCTAATACTGATTTAAGTGTCTGACTAGTTAATATTGTATTGAAGAAAAATCTGCCTAATACCATATCAAGCTAGTGAGTCATAAAATTTAAGTTAGAACAACTTGCCTGATCCTTACTTTATGGAGTTCAGAAAACAGAAGGCCAGAGAAGCAGACTGGCTTGTGCTCACACTGCTGATTAGTGTCAGAGACTGTATTAAAATTTAGACTCTATGACTTTTGATTAAATTTTCTGTTAACTGTCTAATCTTCCTGTCAGTATAGGTCATTTGTCAAAAATATTTAATGATTTATTTACAGTTTTGAAAACTATAAAGCTAAGTGAAACTAAGATCACAGTTGATTTTCATATATATGTAAATATGTATATAATATGTATTTGTAATATATAATTTTCATATGTGTGATGAGAGAATGTCAACTTCTGAAGAATATGATTGTTATACTTTAGATCTGTGATTAGCTAGAACACAGCTTATACTTTAGATCAGGGGTCCCCAACCCCCGGGCCTGTTAGGAACCGGGCCGCACAGCAGGAGGTGAGTGGCGGGCGAGCAGGCGAAGCTTCATGTGCCGCTCCCCATCGCTCCCCATTGCTCGTAGTACTGCCTGAACCATCCCCCGGTTCGTGGAAAAATTGTCTTCCATGAAACTGGTCCCTAGTGCCAAAAAAGTGGGGGACCGCTGCTTTAGATCATATTTTGAACCTTATTTTTTGACATGCTTTTAAGTTTTTCATATAATAATATATTGTCAAAATGCACATCTTTAAGTGAATAGGTAGTTATAGCACATCTTAATTATTACTGCTATAGAATTCCAAATAAATAGTATGTTTTAAAATGCACTTGCATCTGATATAGTCCTACAACATCCTATGTTTAATACACCTGTGGCAATTGAATAGTTTATTAATTTGGACTGTATTACCATAAATAAATCTAGCTAAATGGAAGAAGGTTAAAAAATATTGTGGCCAAGATAACATTCATAAGCAAGGTCTTAGCCCAGAGTGTTATTTGAATTATTTTCAAATGGTAATTTGCTTTATCTAACCCAAACTCATATAGTGTAAGTAAGTGATTATTTGCATGAATGACAATCATTCTAATGCCTGCAGTCTTAAAAGAGTATTATTTTGTTGAGATGTTGAAAAATATTTAGTAATTCCAAAGGCAAAATAACCAAGGTGATTAAAAATAAAAAAAATTTTGAACGGTTCTATCTTTCTCTCAAATTTAATTTAAAAACAAAGCAGCAGAACATATACTTAAATTATTAATATAATGTGCTCTAATAATATATAATATAAGGTATATTAATCAGGGAAGGGAAAAAGCCATATTTCAGCAAAATATTCGAGGATTTATAAAGTTGATAACTGTTAAAACTCAGAGCATGTCTGTCATACAGAAATTCAATATTGGGCTTGTAGTACCTGATGTACCTATTACCTTCCTCACCCCTCCACTGCGTCATTCTCAAAGACCAGAAAAATAGTAGCAAGAAAGAATATTCACTTGAAAATATTTCATTATATGTATTAAAACATTTTGAAGTGGGAAAGCTCTTAAATACTGTAGTTAGGCATGCACATATTTGAGTCTTGACCGCCACTTACTAGCTCTGTGACCTGTGCAAGTGTAATGACCCTGAGCTTAGGTTCTTTAATGGTTATGATTATATTTACCTTATCCCCTCATAGGCATGATGTAGCTATTAAATGAAATAATGTGTGCCAAATGCCCAGCCGAGTGCCTGGCACATAACAGAACCTTAATAAAGTTTAATTCATCTTATTAACTCCTTCATCCCCATTGTTTTATAACCTAGCACATTTATTGCCACCTGAATATAAAGGACAGTCTTCCCCTTTGCCCTCTTTTAACACGTGAAAGTAAAGAAGTACTCTGCCAAAGGAACAGCCTAATATAAATAAACAGGTTCCTTTATATATTCTTTTTATCATCCTGACTCAAGCAGCCTTTTGGCTTCACCAGAACCTATAGCATCCATCGATGGTAAGGAGCCAGCTCCTTATGTTCATTCTTCTCTTGTCCTAATTTTCCTCCAGTTTAACTTCCACATTCTGTCATCATACTTCCTTTCTCGTGTGTACTCTCAAATCTTTTGCACCTTTTCTTTCATATTTGATTAGGAGGAAAACCTCCAGCCGTACTTATTAGCCTACTCTAAATTCATGACCCCTAAATCCACATGGACCTGTTGAGCTGCATGGCGAGTGTACCATAATTCCCCTTTTCTAAGTAACTAATCATGCATTTTCCTTTCTTTGTAAGCTTTTAATACCAAATCTTCTGTCTTCCTTCTCAGATCATGACTGAAAAAGATAGACACAATCAGAAGAGAATTTCTATATGCTGCCACCATTACATCTACCCAGTTATGTGCTTTTGGGTGCATATTTTTTATCTTCACACCTGTAACTATTGATGGATTGACCTTACTTCTGACTAAGGCCCTGTTTCCACTTCTTTGCTGGAGCCCATCCGTCTTGCATACCTAAAAATTATTTTTCTAGCAATTTTTTTTTCTCTGATCTGCATCATCCATTTTCCTCTTTTCTGGATGGTTCCTATTAGCATACAAAAAATGCTATTTGCTTTACATCTTTAAAATATTCTCTCTTGATTCTACTTCATCCTCTGCTACTACCTCATTTCTTTATTTCTCTTAGTAGCAAAACCTCTTGAAAGAGTTGTTTACACTTGTTTCCAATTTCATTCCCATTGTTCTTTCTACAAGCTACTCCACTGAGACTGTTTTTGTCCAGGTCCCTGATGACTTCCATGCCTCTAAATCCTGTTGTCAGTTCTCAGTCCTCATCTTACGTCACACATCAGCAGCATTGGGCACACCGTGACACGGTCTTCAAGCTGGCTTCCAGGACACAGATGCTGCTTCTCAGGAGTGTTGCCGGTTTCTCTTTATGACCTTGATCTTTAGCTTTGGACTGGCCTTTCCCACTCTTGACCCTTAAGGGGTTAGTGGAGGAAGAGCCCAGGATTGAAATGAGAAGAAAAGATAAAAGAGTCAGGAGGTCATCAATGAGAGAATTATCCTGTGGAATAAAGGGAAGAGAGTTTTAAGGAGATGATTGGTAGTGAATTCAGAGGAGTGAGGTTAAATAAAGTGATGACTAAAATTATCCTTGAATTCAACAATTAAAGGGTCAGTGGTGCCCCACCCTGCATTCTGTTAACTCACAAAAAAGTTTCATATGTTTTTTTCTGGTAGGGAGAGAAACAACCTTCAAGTCTAGGTGAGATCTCTTTTTCTTTCTCTTTCTCTTTCTCTTTCTTTCTCTTTCTCTTTCTCTCTCTGTCTCTCTGTCTCTCTCCCTCTCCCTCTCCCTCCCTCTCCCTCTCTCTCTCCCTCCCCCTCTCCCTCTCTCTCTCTCTCTCTCTCTCTCACACACACACACACACACACACACACACACACACACAGAGGCTCTGCTCCATATTTTAAAGATGAAGGCATCAAGGCCCAGAGAAGTTAAGTGTCTTCTGGTAATCACACAGCTAGATATAGACAGAGCAGAAACTGGAACTCCTATCTCAGAATCTCCATCGAGTGCTCAGCTCACCACTTATTGTGAATGCAGTTTCAGAGGTCTTGATTATCTGATTTTTCAGCTGACAGCAGATTAGCAGCATCAAATTGGGGGTGCGATAAAGGCAGGCTCACTGACAGCAGTGAAAAGTGACAGCTGACTGACAGCTTGACAACAAGGGAGGAGAGAGATAAACTGTTTAAAAAAATACATGAGAAGTGAAAAAGCATGGCAGCCTGGAGCCATTCTAGGGCAGTACAGGCAACTCTACACATGGATGAACCCCTGCAGACATTCCTCCATGATTGTACAGCTTGTACATCAAATGGATAACTGTGATTTATTAAGAAAGATTAAATGGTAGCCAGTAAATTCTCTTTAAGAATATAGGGAAATTCATAACCCACTTTTGGCAGAAATTATAAATGACAGCAAATGGAGCTAAATGTCATGCCTTACTCTAGGATGTACATGAACCATGTTCACCTAAAGGAAGATAATAAACATCTAACCCTTTTTCATGCAGTTGCAATGTCTGTAAGCTTAGGTGACCAGGGAACATTTCAGTAAGACACCTTTTTTGGATTTTTCTGACTGGAGCCTTTTCATGTACCGTATCTCCGTTTGCTGCTAGGGTGTATATATATTGGCTCCTTCAGCACTGAAGGCATCCAAGCCTGCCAGATGATCGGTAGTCAACAAAACAGATTTTGTAATATTAATACCATATCTTAGTCCTTTTAGTCTGCTATAAGAAAATACCATAGACTGGGGGGCTAATAAACAACAGAAATTTATTTCTCACAGTTCTGGAGGCTGGGAAGTCTAAGATCAAGGCAGATTTGATGTCTGGTGAAGGCCTGCTTTCTGATTCATAGATGGCTGTCTTCCTACTGTGTCCTTATGTGGTACAAAGGGCAAGGGAGCTCTCTGAGCTGTCTTTCATAAGGGCACTAATCCCATTCATGAGGGCTCCACCCTCATGACCTCATCACCTCCCAAAGCCCCCATCTCTTAAAAGCATTATATTGGGAGTCAGGATTTCAACATATGAATTTTGAAGAAATACAGATATTCAGTTTGCAGCATACCAAAAGATAAATGTGATCTCAAGACTTAGTGGGATGAGACTCACTACTGGAATGTACTGAAGAGGATGACTATTTTGTGTTAAAGGATATAGATTAGATTGAAAATGAAGGAATTTTTACTGTGCGTTTCAAGAAGGCAAATTTCACATAGAGTTCCATGGTGCTGATGGTGTGTGATGGAGAGGAAAAAAGGGAGCAATTCTGCAGCTTACTGAGCTAGATGTTGACTAGAGGAAGCCAATATTTTCCTACTCTAGATCATGCAACTGTCATAAAGGCAAAGCCTAGTAGAACTAGGGAATTTTATATATCCAGACCTTTGCACAGGTCTCAGTCTTATGAAATCCGAACATCTGAGGAATTTGCAACTTGCTTTCTGACAATGTCATCTTTAGAAGGTAGAGCTAACCATAACAGCTAACCTTCCTGAGTCTTATTTTAACCCAGCATTATGCTAAGCATATTATACATATTTTAGCATTTTATTCTTCCAACAATTCTAAAAGATATTTTCCATTTATAGTTGAAGAAACCCAGCCATACAAATATAAGTAGCTTTTTGCCTACACTCATATAGATAGTAAAGGTATAGGTAGAAATCAAACACATTTTTTACCCTATTTTAGAACCCAACCTCTTGAAAGTCTTTCTATACTGCCTGTCCCGAAAAGAGGTTTTGGACCCTAGTACGTGACTTTGGCCAGTGAAGAACAAATGATTTATAAAAGAGAATTGATGGAAATGTTGAGCGAAAGGGAACATGTCATGGTAATGTTATGAAAGAAAGGACACAAGGTCTTAGAAAGCAGACTTTCAAAAGATTGAAGTTTTGAAAAAGAGGACACCTGAAAAGGAATGAGCAATTTAAAAAAATATATTTGTTGAGCGTCCTAATGGAGAACTGTCTGTGGAGCCGAAAGCCCTAGTGTGAATCCTGGCCCTGTCGCTTTCTATCCAGTAAGCTCAGAATAGAACCTCAACCCAAGTCCAGTTAACTCCTTATGAAAAAGAGATCATGCTTTTCTTGACTTAAGGAAGAATGAACAATTTTAAGAAAGAATTCTCATAGTCAAATTGAAAATTTGCTTAAAGAAGCAGAATAGGAAGAATATGTCAAAGAAACAGCTGTAGACTCACACCATTATTTCATGTATAAGAAAAGTATTTTATTTATTTATTTATTTATTTATTTATTTATTTATTTTGCGGTACGTGGGCCTCTCACTGTTGTGGCCTCTCCCGTTGCGGAGCACAGGCTCCAGACGCGCAGGCCCAGCGGCCATGGCTCACGGGCCCAGCCGCTCCGCGGCTTGTGGTATCCTCCCGGACCGGGGCATGAACCCGTGTCCCCTGCATCGGCAGGCAGACTCTCAACCACTGCGCCACCAGGGAAGCCCTATTTTATTTTTTCAGTTTCTAGGTATCTTGTCATCTATCCAAACTCTCTTCCCTTACAAGTTAGCTTATAGCATGACACCTGTCTTACAGGACAGTCCCCGATCCATCATATTAGATTAAAAGGATGTAGCTGACTACATACATCTGCACAGCATCGGACTTCTTCCATCTGTCTCTCTTGTAAGATTTGGTGCTGAGGGCATATCCATGATTTTTATGTAACTAGATAATCTCCACCCCCAACAAACTGGACCACATAAGAATGAATTGTAGAAATACAGTGAATTACAAAGTGGCATCCCTTATCCTTGAAAAGTATCATGTTTTCTGGAGGAATTCCATCAGGGAGCTTCAAAGTGGATATCATCTGCTTCAAATAGCATTCAGTTGGATTTAAGGTGAAGAGAGATAAATGCTCAGGCTGTCAAGGCCTGATACTTGTATATGTTTGTCATTTGCCTGCCTCCTCTGTCCCATTATTTTGTGAAAAATGAGTTTAATTTTTTTATTATGGTTACACATAATTAACTTAAAAAGATCAAACGTATGTGTTTCCAGTGGAGGCCTTAAAAAAAATCATTCATTTATTTTTATTTTTTCATGAGGGAATGAATATACTGTATCCTTGGGAGTTGAAGTTTGGACTTGGAGCTAATAGAAGCGTGTATACTTTGGGTTGAGAAATATGTCCTTATCTGGGTTTCAGGTCCAATTCAGTCAACACAGAGAACATCAAGTATCAACCTCATTGTGATTATTAAGAAAAAATTTCATATATTTCTGTGACCATTTCATTATATATATATTCCTATTTTCCATAATATTGGATTGTCAGAGTTGCAATAGAGTAAAAAAGAGTGGATTTTTTTTTTTTTTTTTTGCGGTACACGGGCTTCTCACTGTTGTGCCTCTCCCGTCGCGGAGCACAGGCTCCGGATGCCCAGGCTCAGCAGCCATGGCTCACAGGCCTAGCCGTTCCGTGGCATGTGGGAGCTTCCCGGACCGGATCCCGAACCCGTGTCCCCTGCATCGGCAGGCGGACTCTCAACCACTGCGCCACCAGGGAAGGCCAAAAGAGTGGATTTTACCTGTGAGTTTCCTCATTTCATAGATTTTTACTTCCTGGGAAGAGGGGTTATATGAAGAGCATCTCTGCTTGCCTCCTTCCTACATTTTTTTTTTTTACATCTTTATTGGAGTATAATTGCTTTACAATGGTGTGTTAGTTTCTGCTTTATAACAAAGTGAATCAGTTATACATATACATATGTTCCCATATCTCTTCCCTCTTGCGTCTCCCTCCCTCCCACCCTCCCTATCCCACCCCTCCAGGCGGTCACAAAGCACCAAGCTGATCTCCCTGTGCTATGCAGCTGCTCCCCACTAGCTATCTACCTTACGTTTGGTAGTGTATATATGTCCATGCCTCTCTCTCGCTTTGTCACAGATCACCCTTCCCCTTCCCCATATCCTCAAGTCCATTGTCTAGTAGGTCTGTGTCTTTATTCCTGTCTTACCCCTAGATTCTTCATGACATTTTTTTTCAAATTCCATATATATGTGTTAGCATATGATATTTGTCTTTCTCTTTCTGACTTACTTCACTCTGTATGACAGACTCTAGGTCTATCCACCTCATTACAAATAGCTCAATTTCGTTTCCTTTTATGGCTGAGTAATATTCCATTGTATATATGTGCCCCATCTTCTTTATCCATTCATCCAATGATGGACACTTAGGTTGTTTCCATCTCCGGGCTATTGTAAACAGAGCTGCAGTGAACATTTTGGTACATGACTCTTTTGGAATTATAGTTTTCTCAGGGTATATGCCCAGTAGTGGGATTGCTGGGTCATATGGTAGTTCTATTTGTAGTTTTTTAAGGAACCTCCATACTGTTCTCCATAGTGGCTATACCAATTCACATTCCCACCAGCAGTACAAGAGTGTTCCCTTTTCTCCACACCCTCTCCAGCATTTATTGTTTCTAGATTTTTTGATGATGGCCATTCTGACTGGTGTGAGATGATATCTCATTTTAGTTTTGATTTGCATTTCTCTAATGATTAATGATGTTGAACATTCTTTCATGTGTTTGTTGGCAGTTTGTATATCTTCTTTGGGGAAATGTCTGTTTAGGTCTTCTGCCCATTTTTGGATTGGGTTGTTTGTATTTTTGTTATTGAGCTGCATGAGCTGCTTGTAAATTTTAGAGATTAATTCTTTGTCAGTTGCTTCATTTGCAAATATTTTCTCCCATTCTGAGGTTGTCTTTTTGTTTTGTTTATGGTTTCCTTTGCTGTGCAAAAGCTTTGAAGTTTCATTAGGTCCCATTTGTTTATTTTTGTTTTTATTTCCATTTCTCTAGGAGGTGGGATCTTGCTGTGATTTATGTCATAGAGTGTTCTGCCTATGTTTTCCTCTAAGAGTTTGATAGTTTCTGGCCTTACATTTAGGTCTTTAATCCATTTTGAGCTTATTTTTGTGTATGGTATTAGGGAGTGATCTAATCTCATACTTTTACATGTACCTGTCCAGTTTTCCCAGCACCTTATTGAAGAGGCTGTCCTTTCTCCACTGTACATTCCTGCCTCCTTTATCAAAGATAAGGTGACCATATATGCGTGGGTTTATCTCTGGGCTTTCTATCCTGTTCCATTAATATATCTTTCTGTTTTTGTGCCAGTACCATACTGTCTTGATTTCTTTCGCTTTGTAGTATAGTCTGAAGTCAGGGAGCCTGATTCCTCCAGCTCCATTTTTCTTTCTCAAGATTGCTTTGGCTATTCGGGGTCTTTTGTGTTTCCATACAAATTGTGAAATTTTTTGTTCTAGTTCTGTGAAAAATGCCAGTGATAGTTTGATAGGGATTGCATTGAATCTGTAGATTGCTTTGGGTGGTATAGTCATTTTCACAATGTTGATTCTTCGAATCCCGGAACATGGTATATCTCTCCATCTGTCTCCATCTTTAATTTCTTTCATCAGTGTCTTATAATTTTCTGCGTACAGGTCTTTTGTCTCCTTAGGTAGGTTTATTCCTAGATATTTTATTCTTTTTGTTGTAATGGTAAATGGGAGTGTTTTCTTGATTTCACTTTCAGATTTTTCATCATTAGTGTATAGGAATGCCAGAGATTTCTGTGCATTAATTTTGTATCCTGCTACTTTACCAAATTCATTGATTAGCTCTAGTAGTTTTCTGGTAGCATCTTTAGGATTTTCTATGTATAGTATCATGTCATCTGCAAACAGTGACAGCTTTACTTCTTCTTTTCCGATTTGGATTCCTTTTATTTCCTTTTCTTCTCTGATTGCTGTGGCTAAAACTTTCAAAACTATGTTGAATAAGAGTGATTTTTGACAGCAAAGGAGAGAGGAGAACAATGTTGGTCATTTGAAGTAATCTCATTTACTGAAACTTTAAGAATTTCTCTGAACATTTCTCTCCACCTTTTTCCATGTAGCTAAGATATGAAGTCAAACAGAGGTTTATGGACTTTGCCTATTTTAGAAACAAAAAAAGGAGAATTTTTAAAACAGTGTGAAAATTTTAAATGAAAACTCGCAGGCTGTGCAAACAAAGGCAAGGAGCCTAAGGGCTTTTTGAAGAATTCTTATTAAAGAAAACACTATTTTACATTGCAAAGCAGATGTGTCAGAAAACAACAGCAGATCTGTAATTTGAGAATCTGTAGATTGATAAGACTGAAGGCAGCCCCCATGGCTCCCCACTGAAAACTTTCTGTTTTCTGTAGTCAAGAGTTCTGCTTCTGGGGGGGTTGCCAGAAGCACCTTAATCTTCTTACCACATGTGGTCATATTTCTCAGATATTTTGAGAAAGTATCAGTGTTAGAGTATTAGTAAAACTACCACCTTTGCTATATGAAATAATGAAGTGTGGGTACTGTCTTCTTTAATATTAATCTAGGTCTGAAGTAGAAGAAGAAAAGTTTGGGTTTTATAAATTTAAACATCTCCATATTTGCTAACAATTATTTTGGTTCTCCAAAATGAATGTAAAAGTGTGTTTCTTTTTGAATGTCATTTAAAAATTTTTTTTATAGAATCAGTGTACTTAAAAACTTTTGATAAATCATTCCAATGTTTAACACCACTCACTGTCAAGAAATCTCCTTTGTATCTAATGCAAATCTTTCATGCTGCGATTGTATTGTAACCATCTTCCTCTTACTCCCCTTAAGAGAAGAGAGTTTGGTTTCAGCATATATATACCATCCCTCTGTTGGTCTGAAGTTACATAGAACGAACTTTTGCTTTTTCAAATGTACTTTTTAAAGAAATTATTATCCATGTTAATGCCTAATTATAACAGATTTCTGCTCTCATCAACTTAGGTAATAATAGTAACGTCACTCAAAAAAGCACTCTGAATTCAGCAGCAACAACAAAAGCCTATCCTTTTGTTATAGGATGATTTACCCCTGTTCTCCTCACGTATAGAGAACACTTGAGTTGATTTTACATCAGAGATTTGATGTACATTTTTTTAGGTCCTTGTAGTCCTGTCCTAAGAGATTTGGGAGGTCAGAAGCAAAGGTCACAGATCACAGGGTAGAGAAATAACTAAAAATCCAAGAATGTTCTCAGGGACTGCATCATCAACCCAAAGGGAGTCATGGAGCAGGGCTGCCGCAAAATGGAGATGAATGTCATGCGACAAACTCAAACCACAGCAAAAGGTCTGCTTAGGCTTTCTTTCCCTCTTCAGGCTCAAAGGGCATCGCCAAGCTTCCCATAGCACAGTGAACGATCATTAGTGTAAAGCCATCAAGGCAAGAACGAGTTACGTTATATACTCCTGTTTATTACAGGAGGGCTATATGCAATGCATGTTATTTAGAAAGATTTCAAGTAAATGACTTTGATGTTTAAAGGATCAAACTTTGGTTATCTTTCTAAAAATCACTTATTCAAATCATTCCATTCCAGGTAGTGTTGAATAAAAATTGGTAGTCAGCAGTATGGTGTACTGGGATTCTTGTTTGGCTTGTTACCACTTGCTGCCACTGTTCAGCCTAGAATACGTTACTTAACCTCCCAGAGCTTCAGTTTTACCGTCTGTAAAATGGAAATTGAAATAGTACCTGTATCTTTGGCTTATTAGGAGGAGGGAAACAATTACTACCATATGCTGACTGAGCTCAGTGCCTACAACCTAATAAGTGTTACGTAAATGTTAGTGGTTTTATTATGATTCCCATCATCACCATTGTGGTTTTCAGTTGACAGGATTTTTGACAGGTCGCCCATTCAGTATGACTCCAAGCTGAAAAGTAAGGGGGGACAAAATTCTGAAAACCCTAGTAATTTTATAGAATACCTGAGGATCTAAAGTTTACTACTAATTCAAATAAACGTAGGGACTGTCTTATATCTTGTCAGTCCCCATCACACCAGCCAAATGCAATACTTCAGCAGTGTGAGTACACAAGAGGAAAAGTCACATGTGCCGCTGTCCACATCTGCCTGGCACCTATAAAACATATGCATTCCTTGTGGTACTGGTGTGTGGAATGGTGAGTGGGTACAGAAGTCATTTTAGTACAGTGTTCTTGTAAAGAATGTTGGGGGTGTTTTAGAAAACTTTCCATTAAAAAATAAACAGCTTGGAATGTACCATTCAACAGTAAGCTACCGGAATAATCTCTCACCCAGAATGGCTTATTCCCTAAGAAATTCCAGTCAAAAAACTTTATGGGCTTCCCTGGTGGCGCAGTGGTTGAGAGTCCGCCAGCCGATGCAGGGGACACGGGTTCGTGCCCCGGTCTGGGAAGATCCCACGTGCCGCGGAGCGGCTGGGCCCGTGAGCCATGGCCGCTGAGCCTGCGCATCCGGAGCCTGTGCTCCGCAACAGGAGAGGCCACAACAGTGAGAGGCCCGCGTACCGCAAAAAATAAATAAATAAACTTTATTATATAGGAAATTCTTTAAAAATGGGCTTCAAAATAATTAGATACAACAAAATATACTTAACAGTAATTTAATTCTTTGAGATTTTATTCATCCCGTTGTTCACCCATCATTTATTAAAAGCTTGCTATTTGCTTACCTCTGAAATGGGTATAATAACACACAGTCTGCGAACTAAAAGGGTTAATGAGCCTGGTAGTATATTATAGGCTCAAGAGTATGGCAGATTATTACCATGAGATTGGTCATCTGTGAACAAAGCTCACCTTGAAATATCGTCTAAAAGTGGATGGTTGAGAGACGTTTGGAGCCCCCAAGTCCAATCAGTCTTACTGGGCACTTAGCTACAGGAAAAATATGATTGACTGGAAAAGACAGCAATGGCTTAACAAAAGAATGTGTTAACAGAAGGGCTGCAATCTGCATGAAATGTAGAATACGTGGAAACACAAGATTCAAGAACCAGAAGCAAAGGAGAAGAGATGCTGAATCCAGAAGATGAGTCACAACGGAAGTACACTCTCTTGAAGAGCAGAGAAAATTCACCAGAATTTACCATGGCATCATTAAGATATCATCTCTACTAATCCAACTCCCTTTGCTCTGATTCCACAATCACCAAGCAATATTCTGTTTATTACTACATCCTTTCTAGTAACTTAATTCCAGAAACTGTAATCCTAAATGTCAGAAACAAATATCTGGATATTGGAAGGGCATATTCTCTGGAGATCAATAAATTGTGGCTTTTAATAATTAAAAAAAGCCTGTGTGGTAAATACAAGGTATTCTGGGATATAAGGATGTATAAGACAAGATCCTTAATTGTAAGAGCTTTGTAGAAATGATAGGCATAGTCAGGTGACTCCAAGTATAAGGTAGAAAAAAAAATGAGTGCTTTTTATGGCATCTGAGCTGAGCATTAAAGACTGACTAAACTTTGGGCATAATAATGACAGCATCATTTATCAAGTGCCTTTTCTGAGCATACACTTTATGTATATTATTTCCAATCTTTACTAACCACCTGCAAGCTAGGTACTATTATGCTCATTTTGCAAGTGAGAAAGAGGTTCAGAAGTTAAGTTAAGCTTGCCTGAAATCCTGTAGCTACCCAAACTGTCTGGCTCCAATTTGCTGCTTCCGTTAATGCCGTGTTATTTCTGGCCATGAGGGAAAGTGGGGGTGAGATAGAGTGAGTACGAGGGCACATTATGAAGAGAGAGAGAGTAGTTGCAACCAGATTTGTGGCAGTGAATGATCATTGCACCTAGAAGAGAATAACTACCTTTGTCTTAATTGGGTGAAGAGGTGGTAAGACTAGAAATGGGAATTAAGGCCAAGGAATTTGGACTTTAGCCTATAAGCATTTGCGAGCCATGGCTAGATTATAAAATGGGGAATTTGATATTGACAAATGAATATCAATGGGGTAAGAAACAGGAAGCAGAGAAACAAGTTAAAAAACTACTAGAATACATTATTAAAGATGAACTAGGGAGGTGGCTTATGGATGAAAAGGAGGAAATACACATAATTACACTGGTTGTAGACTTGGCAAGTTGGTGGGGTAACTTACTTGATACAGGAGTGGTCAGGGATAATCTTGAAGTATTGACCATAGTGACTGGGAGAATACCCGTTCTGCTGGAATTGAGAAATAGATTGTTTATCTGAAGATGGTGAATTCAGAGTGTTATATGTTGAGCTGGAGGTGTTGGCGGGTCATTTAGATGGAGCTGACCAGCAGGAAGTATCCTCTCTTACCTCTGTGTCATCATTTAGAACCTTGTGTGATTTGTTACATTGACCCACTTTTCTAGATGTTTCACTCCTTCCTTTGACATACTTGATACAGGTCAAGTTTATTTTTGATAAGTCCAAGATATGTATTTCTTGTCATTTGTTACTGTCTTATGAAAACCAGGTACAGAATTTGTAAACATCAGATCTCCTGATCTCTTTCATTTCTGGATAAGCAGGAGTTTATTGACTTAATTTTCCCTTTGTCTTCTCAGAATTCAATAACTAAATCACTTTCAGTTCCTTTGGACAAGGAATCCCGAGATCAAGTACTGTATGATGATGTGTGGCATAGTGCCTAAGAAAATTGACTATGATATCAGAGCTATGTCGTAGTACCACCTCTTCTGCTAACCAGCTGGCTGATGTTGAGAAAGTTGTTCGACCTCTCCCACCTCATTTATTTTCTCTCATCTGTAAAACAGGGGGAGTATTAGCAGTCTCACTGGGTTGCTGTGAGAATTAAATGAGGTACTGTATGTAAGGTACTTGTGAAATGCTTGAGGCACAATGAGCCTTAAATAAATGGTAGTTGTTGTTATTGGCTTTAATTTGTGTGTCCTCACCATGTCTTTAGTGCTTTCATTAACCTATACATAATTTCTTTAATTTTCTGTAGAGCCAGAACTGTGCCCCCAGTTGTGGTCCAGTATTGCTTCAGTAACTTTAGGAGCATCAGATGATTTTGCTTGTCAACACCCACCCCCCAGCTGCCTTTTTTTTTAAGCCAGCGTTGCTTGCTCTAGTACTGACTTATCTTTACCATGCTGGACTGAGTACCAAAATTCTACTTAGAAGTATTGCTAAGAATATTATATCCAAGTAATATTTTATGCGTGTGCTCTTGTCATGTGTGTTGTGGGTCTTCTGTACTTTTGACTTAATATGAGGTGAATCACAGACCTTTCTCACATCTAATAAGGTTTGTATTGTTACCTGCTATCTACAGACTTCTCTGAGTGATTAGAAATTATAAGCTTTCCTTAAGTTTGGTTGTTTTTGTTCTTACTATATTTGGCTCAATGTTGCCTACAAATTTATTTTTATTAATAAGTGTTTCTGTGCAACTAGTTCTTAATAATTGTCACTTTTTCTTTTGGATGATTCCAGTTTTGTGTATCAGTACTATTAAATATGGAACTTTAAAAATTTTTTGCAAATCGAATAGTGAGAATTTAATATAGGAAATCTAGTTATAATTTTCTTTAATTAAAAGTAAGCTCATTAGTTGCACAAATACCTGCCTCTCTTTCAGTTTTACCTATTATTCTAAACTGAAAAATCTTGGTGCTGTTCCTTAGGTACCACGAAATGAGAATGGTGGAAGTTGTTTCCTTAATTTCCCCCTTGGCCATACACTAAAATTCATATGTACGTTCTTAGTGGGTCCCAATAGAGGAAGTATCACTTTGGCATTTCTTCTCTCCTCTACGGTATATTTTTGTGTATCCATAGAAATATCTTCCTTGTTCAAAATTCAATCTCCAGTCCAGTACTTCCTCCCATCAGCTAAGTCTAAGTTCATGGATATGACTGGCAACTGTAAGTTAATTTACATGTAGAGAAATGATTTATCTGTTTGCGACACCCACCTCAGTCCAACCCTGTGTACATCTGCTTTATTAAATATCAACTGATGTCCTGAGCAGACCAAGTGATTCTGTAGAGAGAGGGAGGGTCTATTCAAAGCTACCACATTTCATGTTATAATACCAAAACTCATTTTATAATACCGAATGTGAAATTACTTGTTATAATTATTTTCCACTAATTGAAGAGGGAGCTTCTGTCTCAGCCCGTGAGAATGGATTTGAAAGGACATAAGCAAGAGACAATGGGAAAGTAGAATATCCAGGATTAAGTGATGAGTTCCGTTGAAAATAGAAGACAAGGGAGAGAATGAACGAAAAAAATTCATAGGTTTTAAAATTATTGGGCTATTAACTGAAATAGAAAAATCAGAGAAAAATGTCAACCACATTTCTATTGTGGACAAATTTGTTTTATTTTCAGTTTTAGGCAGTTGATATTTTTACGAAAAAATAGAACTAGAACTTTCCAGAACTGGAAGAGTATCTAAGAAATAGAAACTTTAGAAATCTTCTAGTCCAATTCCTTCATTTAATAGCTGGGAAAACTGCAGCAGAGAGGTTTTTACCTGAAGTTAAGATAGCAACACAGTCACAATTTGGACACCACTTGCAAAAATTCATGAGATGGTTAGAAATGCGCGACCAGGGTTGTTCATTGTGTTAGTAATATTAGTAGGATAGGATTAATCAGCATTGATAACATAGAGCAATTTCATCAGGAGTAAATGTTATGCAGAAATATCTTAGAGGAACTGGGCTTCTCATAAAAAACTTATTCTGGGGCTTGCCTGGTGGCGCAGTGGTTGAGAGTCCGCCTGCGCGTCCGGAGCCTGTGCTTCGCAACGGGAGAGGCCACAACAGTGAGAGGCCCACATACCGCAAAAAACAAAACAAAACTTATTCTGGGAGTGAGGAATAGGAGTTTCCAGCATTTAAAACTCAGAACGTAAAAATGATTTTGATCATCTCTTTTTTCTGGGACTTGGTATCCAAAATTCTGAATGAACCAATATTATACACAACTATCAATTTTTTATACTTCTCTTTGTAAATTTTGTATAAATTACTTACCCTTTATGATTAGAAACTTTTCCTATGCATTCCCTCCATGTCTTTCTCCAGAGGATATTGAAAATGTCCATTGCGTGATAGTTTTGGTGATAAGCCTGTCCTGCCTCTTCCTTAGGGCTATCAGATGACTCCTCCTTTTGTCTTTGAGTCCTGTTTGGGTAGCTGGCTGATGCTTCTTGGGGTTAGCTGATGGATTAGTGCAGAGGACATCACAGTGGGAGTTGGAGGTTGGGGAGGAGTCTCATGTATTATAGCAGGACATGGTGCAGAGGAAAACAAAGTTGTGAGTCACACCTGGGTGGTTTCAGTCTTGGCTCAGCCACTTTCTAGATGTGCAGCTTGGTCAAATTATGTCACCCTTTCTGACCTTTAGTTTCCCTAACATTAAGTCTTAGAGTTGAAGTGAGGGTTAAGTGAGAGAGAATATAGATACAGTGTTTTACCCAGAGCACGGGGGTATATATTCTGTGTGCATCCTCCCTGCTCTTACCCTGTATAAAATCAAATTTGCTACTCTGTTATACTTCATCAATTTTAGTTGCCACTCACAGACATCTGAATTGACCTCTTTGTGTTGCTACCTCAATTTCTGGTGCGTTTGGTGATTATTAAAGAATATAAAGTTTAATTTGCTCTCCTGTGGATAATCCACACACCACTATAATGTTGAGTTGATTTTTTCCCATCTATTCTCATGACTAACTTAGTTCACTAAAATAACTTTATAAAATATAAGTCCTTAGTTACGACATTTAAAGTACTCGGGCTATCCAGCACCCTTTCCTGCTTGCTTATAGGTATTTTTTACCTGTTCTGTTTATTTTTTATTCTTCTTTCGTCTGTCTTTGTTATGTTTTCTTTACAGCTGTTTTTCAGGGGTTAACACTTGTGGAACAAGGCTGTTAGAATCAGTAAAAGTTGGTGGAGCTACATCTTACCCTTTAGACAGAGAATCTAGTGTTCACATCATTATATGCAATTGCTGAGTCCTTGGCTTTGATTGAAAGCTTGTTTCTGCTCCTGCTCTCAGGTGTTTCTTTTACATCTCGTGAATGTTCAGGTTGGTTGAGGGTGCCATACTTCCACTTGAAGGTAGATAAGTAAGCATCGGTATCGTAATGGGTAATTGGTTATTTTCTGAACAGAGAAGGTATGGCTCAGATGTATGTGGCAGGGAAAAGCTAGCATGAGCTTCTATAGTTTACTGAAGACAAATCTGTAGCACAGATAATATACCCAGAGCTAACTATAAATTAAATTTAACTATAAATTAAAAAACATCTTAGATACAGAATTATTGTTTCTGGCCGAAATTCTTCTTGTCACTACAAAAAAAGATTGCATCAGAATTGCAGCCCTTCAGAAATATCATCCTCAGGTGATAAAGTCTTTGCCTCTCTCGGCTGATGAAGCATCACCCCTTGAAACATGTATTTGGGATCTCATTATGTGTCCTGTATCAGTAATGTATGTTGATATGCAAGCCCTCAAATAATGTGAATTTTTTTCCCCCTTAAGAAAAAAAAAGCCAAGTGACAATTATAATCAAGTTGGTAAGATGTAGCCTCAAGTAGTGTTTTCATCATTGGTTGCACATTAGAATCACCTGGGGAGCTTTAAAAAAAATTCCTGATGTTCAGATCAATGAAATCAGTCTTTGGGGTTGGAACCCAAGTATTAGCATTTTTCTTAAAGTTCCTCAGGTTATTCCATTGTACAGCCAATGTTGAGAACCACTGACCAAAAGCATCGCTACTAAATAACAATCATCTGTGGAAGGGTCATGTACCTGCAGGATCCCCTTCTAGTTGCACCCTTTTTAGTATTGTGAAAATGTACGTTCCTGTCTACAAGGGTCCTCAGGCAATCCGTAGTGAAAATTCAGTGTCTTCAATGATAGCGAATTTGTGTAATTCCCTGGCTGTCCTGATGAGAATTAAGAAAATGTTAAAAAATGTATTTATCCTTGATCTCTTTCTCCCCAAGTGTTGGCACTCCTCCATTTCCCATTGACTTAACGTTCAATTTTTCTCTTCACTGTTTTTCTTGGGTGACATTGGGAATTTTTACCATCTGATGAAGGCAGATGTATTTTCAAATAAAAATGTCTTAAGCATTTGTTCTTCCTACTACTCCTTTCTTTGGCAGAATATTCATATAGTTGATAAATAGTTTGCTTTCTTTAAATACCTTTTCATATAATCTTTGTAGCATGTTTCATGGGTATTTTAACCTACTTTTATGGTTTTCCATGAAATAAGGTATTTTCTAAATATGTTATGCTGAATTTAACTGAAATAAGCAGTTGTACTGTATCCCTTTAGAATGATGATGATATCTTGCATTTTAGGGTAACACTTACATCGTGAAAGACTCCAAAGCACACTGTGAATGGTTACAAATTATACAGTGAAGCACAGTCCCCATCATAGAGTGAAGCATGGCAGCTGTTTAACAGCTCATCACAACAATGCACAGCAAGTTAGGGTAGGAAGTGAAGAATAATACTGGATTCACTTGAAAAAATTGCCAGGGGGTGTGAGGTAAGCAGAATGTAATTACCTAAGTTGGAGTTTATCCAGGACATAAGGCTAACACCTCCGGTCTTAGAAGAGAAAGCTCTGATTCGTTAATAACGGTGTACTTGCTTTCTATGTAAGTGAATTGTAAGGGTGCTTCTACCCTCTTCAGACCATCAAGATATGCTCAAACAGTATTCCAACTGAGACTTTAAAAAGAAAAAAAGCAAAACCTTCTTCAAAACCCACATGTTTATACTAACTCAGGAATGAGAGATAGGTTTCTATTTGCATGCCATCTTTGGCTCTTTTTTCTTTTCTTTTCTTTTCTTTTTTGCGGTATGCGGGCCTCTCACTGCTGTGGCCTCTCCCGTTGCGGAGCACAGGCTCCGGACGCGAGGCTCTGGACGCGCAGGCTCAGTGGCCATGGCTCATAGGCCCAGCCGCCCCGCGGCATGTGGGATCCTCCTGGACCGGGGCACGAACCCGCGTCCCCTGCATTGGCGGGCGGACTCTCAACCACTGCGCCACCAGGGAAGCCCTGCATCTTTGGCTCTTAATGGCTATTTGGAAGTTGTTGAGGACTCTAAGGCCAAATTAAGGATTAAAAAATAACCCCATGATAGATCAGTGATGTCTGCCATGGGCGCAAGAGAAGTAGTGCTTACACTTGTAAGCCATATTTTTGTCGCCCTAACACTAGTACTTAGCTACTACTTTCCTGGAATGAGTTAGCAATACTCTTAGTTCTTTTCAAACCTTCTGATTATTGTTAATTACTGCTACAAGCATATTTAAGATTTCCTGAAAAAATTCTAGGGAAAAGGGACACTGATCATTCTTTAATAACCATGATTGGTGGGGTTAGAGATAAAGAGATATAACTTTAGGTCAAAAACTTCAAAGCAAAAAATGTCCAACAGATGAAGCAGTTTGGTGTCAGCTTGTGTTTTCATTTGGGAAAATAATCAAATCAACGTCTTGGGGAAGCAAACAGGAATTAAGGTCAGGAACACAAGAGAGCAGAAGCATTTTAAATCAAGGTAAGAATTGGAAATCAGAATTTGGTTTGTTTGAGGAATGCTGGAAACAAAGGGTAAGAGGGCCAGACACGCCATGGGCCCCGGGTCTGAGAGCAGCACCAGGGATAGCTCCCAGTGCTGGTGGCTTCTCCTTGGCTCTTTGATTCTTTCTCATTCAGCCCTGCCCCTCAGTGTGGTACATCTTTCTTTGGCTTAGTAATGTCTATAAAATCAGGAAAATGAACCCTTTCATCCTATTAATATTGGTAATAACTGAGGTAGTGCATATTTCATTCTTTCATTTTACACACCTTATTTCATTAACACAACTTCATGTTGCTATTATAACTTAGGTAGTATAACTTCCACTTACATACGAGAAGATGAAATTAAGTAATTCACCCATAGTCACATTTCAAATCAAGGGTGGAACCGTGAGTCATACTTTGATCTGTCTGGTTCCCAAGCTTGTGCTCATATGACTGTACCACAAAGTTCCATGAGAATGAGATCATATGTGTGACACTTGCTTTATCTATAAAGCAGGATGACTATAGGGACATTATGGGGTTTTAGAACAGTTGAGAAGGGAATTTGAAATGCTTCTCTTAACAGGCTAGAGTATGGATAATTTGCATGTTCTTCTATGCTCCAGAATAATTACTAGTAGAGTTTTTAGGACTTATAGACAGTTTCTTTGTGGTCCTTGCTTTTCGCATTATGGAAGTATTCAAGCAGAAGAATCATGTATCAGCTTGTTTAGACAGAATTCTGCATTTCTGTAAATTTGGTGAAAGTGACCTGTAACTTACATTAAACACTAGGTCTTATATCTCTGTCATATTCTTTATTTTATTTCCCTCAATATATACTGCTATGAGTTGCCGTAAAAGACCTTTTTCAACTCTGATTTAGATAATTTGGAAACTTAAGCTTCTTTTTCAAATGTCCATGCATCTGATATAAAAATTGGGGTTTTAAAATTATAGATCATATTTCAATCTACAGTACCGTGTGAATTGTGATATTTCAAAATGTCAATCTCTGGGCATTGGTTTCCTTTTTATTCTTAGGAATTTCCAGGAAGGAATTCTAAAGCTTTTTAGGTCAGTTGTCCAACTTAATAAAAACAGGTTTGGTTTAAGTAATCCTTTAAAATTCTAAATGAGATCATAAAAAACCTTTTCATTTGATGAAAGACCATAGTGGAAAAAAAACAATTTTTTTTTTAGTTATCTACATTTTGAAATAAGTTTAATACTTTATAACAGGAATACAAACCCAATTTTACATCTGAGGCCTTATAAGTCCAGTTTATGCCTGAAAATAATTAAAATGTTCAGGTTATAAAATTTCTAAATATGCCTTATGATGGAAGAAATGACAGATCTTTAATCATAGTAATGCTATTATATCACTTTTAAAGACTCTGCAGGTTGTTATCTATTACTGTACCTTTATGAGAGAGGTACAGTGTCATCTAAGAACGATATGATATCATTCTGGAGACCTTCAAGGTGGCAGAGGACTAAGACGTGGAGATCACCTTCCTCCTCACAAATAGAAATACATCTACATGTGGAACGACTCTTACATAACACCTACTGAACACTGAGAGAAGACCTCAGACTTCCCAAAAGGCAGGAAACTCCCCACGTACCTGGGTAGGGCAAAAGAAAAAACAGAGACAAAAGAATAGGGATGGGACCTGCACCTCTGGGAGGGAGCTGTGAAGGAGGAAAAGTTTCCACACACTAGGAAGCCCCTTCACTGATGGAGACGGGGGCCGTGTTGGGGAGGAAGCTTCAGAGTCATGGAGGAGAGCACAGCAACAGGGGTGCAGGGGGCAAAGTGGAGAGATTCCCACTAAGAGGATGGGTGCCGACCAGCACTCACCAGCCTGAGAGGCTTGTCTGCTCACCCGTCGGGACGGGCGGGGGCTGGGAGCTGAGGCTCAGGCTGCGGAGGTTGGATCCCAGGGAGAGGCCTGGAGTTGGCTGCGTGAACACAGCCTGAAGGGGCTAGTGCGCCACAACTAGCTGGGAGGGAGTCTGGGAAAAACTCTGGAACTGACTAAGAGGCAAGAGACCATTGTATCGGGGTGCGTGAGGAGAGGGGATTCAGAGCACCACCTAAACGAGCTCCAGAGACGGGCGCGAGCCGCGGCTATCAGCGCAGACCCCAGAGATGGGCATGAGACGCTCAGGCTGCTGCTGCAGCCACCAAGAAGCCTGTGTGCGAGCGCAGGTCACTATCCACACCTCCCCTCTCGGGAGGCTGTGCACCCTGCCACTGTCAGGGTCCCGTGATCCAGGGACAACTTCCACGGGAGAACACATGGTGCACCTCAGGCTGGTGCAATGTCATGCTGGTCTCTGCTGCCGCAGGCTCGCCCCACATTCCGTACCCCTCCCTCCCCCCAGCCTGAGTGAGCCACAGCCCCCGAATCAGCGGCTCCTTTAACCCTGTGCTGTCTGAGTGAAGAACAGATGCCCTCAGGTGACCTACATGCAGATGTGGGCCAAATCCAAAGCTGAACCCCAGGAGCTGCGCAAACAAAGAAAACGGGAAATCTCTCCCAGCAGCCTCAGGAGCAGTGGATTAAATCTCCACAATCAACTTGATGTACCCTGCATCTCTGGAATACCTGAATAGACAATGAATCATCCCAAAATTGAGGCGGTGGACTTTGGGAGCAACTGTAGACTTGGGGTTTACGTTCTGCATCTAATTTGTTTCTGGTTTTATGTTTACCTTAGTTTAGTATTTAGAGTTTATCATCATTGGTAGATTTGTTTATTGATTTTGTTGCTCTCTTCTTTTTTTTATATATAGATATATATTTTTTCCTTTTTCTCTTTTTGTGAGTTTGTATGTGTATGCTTCTCTGTGTGATTTTGTCTGTATAGCTTTGCTTTTAGCACTTATCCTAGGGTTCCGTCCGTCTTTTTTTTTTAGTATAGTTCTTAGTGCTTGTTATCATTGGTGGATTTGTTTTTTTAGCTTGGTTGCTCTCTTCTTTGTTTCTTTTTATTTATTTTTAATAATTTTTTTAATTTCAAATATTTTATTTTATTTTATTTACCCTTCCTCCTCTCCCTCCCCCACCTCTTCCTTCCTTCCTTCCTTCCTTCCTTCCTTTCTTCCTTCCTTCCTTCCTTCCTTCCTTCCTTCCTTCCTTTCTTTCCTTTCTTTCCTCCCTCCCTCCCTCCCTCCCTCCCTCCCTCCCTTTTCTTCTGAGCCACGTGGCTAACAGGGGCTTCGTGCTCCGGCCGGGTGTCAGGCCTGTGCCTCTGAGGTGGGAGAGCTGAGTTCAGGACATTGGTCCACCAGAGACCTCCCGGGCCCACATGATATCAAACGGCGAAAGATCTCCCAGAGATCTTCATCTCAATGCTAAAATCCAGTTCCAGTCGATTAACAGCAAGCTACGGTGCTGGACACCCTGTGCCAAACAGCTAGCAAGACAGGAACACAACACCACCCATTAGCAGAGAGGCTGCCAAAAATCATAATAAGGTCACTGACACCCCAAAACACACCACCCGACATGGTCCTGCCCACCACAAAGACAAGATCCAGCCTCATCCAGAGCACAGGCACCAGGCGACTCCACCGGGAAGCCTACACAACCCACTGAACCAACCTTAGGCCTGGGGGAAGACATCAAAAAACAACGGGAACTATGAAACTGCAGCCTGAGAAAAGGAGACCCCAAACACGATAAGTTAAGCAAAATGAGAAGACAGAGAAACACACAGCAGATGAAGGAGCAAGGTAAAAACCCACAAGACCAAACAAATGAAGAGGAAATGGGCAGTCTACCTGAAAAAGAATTCAGAGTAATGATAGTCAAGATGATCCAAAATCTTGGAAATAGAATGGAGAAAATACAAGAAACGTTTAACAAGGACCTAGAGGAACTAAAGAGCACACAAACAATGATGAACAAAACAATACATGAAATTAAAAATTCTCCAGATGAAATCAATAGCAGAATAACTGAGGCAAAAGAATGGACAAGTGACCTGGAAGATAAAATAGTGGAAATAACTACCGCAGAGCAGATTAAAGAAAAAAGAATGAACAGAATTGAGGAGCGTCTCAGAGACTTCTGGGACAACATTAAATGCATAAACATTCGAATTATAGGGGTCCCAGAAGAAGAAAAGAAAAACAAAGGACTGAGAAAATATTTGAAGTGATTATAGTTGAAAACGTCCCTAATATGGGGAAGGAAATAGTCAATCAAGTCCAGCAAGTGCAGAGAGTCCCATACAGGATAAATCCAAGGAGAAACATGCCAAGACACTTATTAATCAAGCTATAAAAAAATAAATACAAAGAAAAAAATATTAAAAGCAGCAAGGGAAAAACAAAAAGTAACAAACAAGGGAATCCACATAAGGTTAACAGCTGATCTTTCAGCAGAAACTCTGCAAGCCAGAAGGGAGTGGCAGGACATATTTAAAGTGATGAAAGGGAAAATTCTACAACCAAGATTACTCTACCCAACAAGGACCTCATTCAGATTCGATGGAGAAATTAAAACCTTTACAGACAAGCAAAAGCTAAGAGAATTCAGCACCACCAAAGCAGCTTTACAACAAATGCTAAAGGAACTTCTCTAGACAGGAAACACAAGAGAAGGAAAAGACCTACAATAACAAACACAAAACAATTAAGAAAATGGGAATAGGAACATACATATCGATAACTACCTTAAATGTAAATAGATTAAATGCTCCAACCCAAAGACATAGACTGGCTGAATGGATACAAAAACAAGACCCATATATATGCTGTGTACAGGAGGTCCACTTCAGTCCTAGGGACACATATAGACTGAAAGTAAGGGGATGGAAAAAGATATTCCATGCAAATGGAAATCAAAAGAAAGCTGGAGTAGCAATTCTATCAGACAAAATAGATTTTAAAATAAAGACTATTACAAGAGGCAAAGAAGGACACTACCTAATGATCAAGAGATCAATCCAAGAAGATGATATAACAATTGTAAATATTTATGCATCCAACCTAGGAGCACCTCAATATATAAGGCAAATGCTAACAGCCATAAAAGGGGATATCAGCAGTAACACAATCATAGTAGGGGACTTTAACACCCCACTTTCACCAATGGACAGATCATCCAAAATGAAAATAAATAAGGAAACACAAGCTTTAAATGATACATTAAACAAGATGGGCTTAATTCATATTTATAGGACATTCCATCCAAAAAGAACAGAATACACTTTCTTCTCAAGTGCTCATGGAACATTTTCCAGGATAGATCATATCTTGGGTCACAAATCAAGCCTTGGTATATTTAAGAAAATTGAAATCATATCAAGTATCTTTTATGACTACAATGCTATGAGTCTAGATATCAATTACAGGAAAAAAATCTGTAAAAACTACAAACACTTGGAGGCTAAACAATACACTACTAAATAACCAAGAGATCACTGAAGAAATCAAAGAGAAAATGAAAAAATACCTAGAAACAAATGACAATGAAAACACAATGACCCAAAACCTATGGGATGCAGCAAAAGCAATTCTAAGAGGGAAGTTTATAGTAATACAGCCCTATCTGAAGAAAGAAGAAATATCTCAAATAGACAACCTAAACTTACACCTAAAGCAATTAGAGAAAGAAGAACCAAAAAAAACCCCAAAGTTAGCAGAAGGAAAGAAATCATAAAGATCAGATCAGAAATAAATGAAAAAGAAATGAAGGAAACAATAGCAAAGATCAATAAAATTAAAGCTGGTTCTTTGAGAAGAGAAACAAAATTGATAAACCATTAGCCAGACTCATTAAGAAAAAAAGGGAGAAGACTCAAATCAATAGAATTAGAAATGGAAAAGGAGAAGTAACAGCTGACACTGCAAAAATACAAAGAATCATGAGAGATTACTATAAGCAACTATATGGCAATAAAATGGACAACCTGGAAAAAATGGACAAATTCTTAGAAAAGCACAACCTTCCGAGACTGAACCAGGAAGAAATAGAAAATATAAACAGAGCAATTACAAGCACTGAAATTGAGACTGTGATTAAAAATCTTCCAACAAACAGAAGCCCAGGACCAGATGGCTTCACAGGCAAATTCTATCAAACATTTAGAGAAGAGCTAACACCTATCTTCTCAAACTCTTCCAGAGTATAGCAGAGAGAGGAACACTCCCAAACTCATTCTACAAGGCCACCATCACCCTGATACCAAAACCAGACAAAGATGTCACAAAGAAAGAAAACTACATGCCAATATCACTGATGAACACAGATGCAAAAATCCTCAACAAAATGCTAGCAAACAGAATCCAACAGCACATTAAAAGGATCATACACCATGATCAAGTGGGGTTTATCACAGGAATGCAAGAATTCCTCAATATATGCAAATCAATCAATGTGATACAGCATATTAACAAACTGAAGGAGAAAAACCATATGATCATCTCAATAGATGCAGAAAAAGCTTTTGACAAAATTCACACCCATTTATGATAAAAACCCTCCAGGAAGTAGGCATACACGGAACTTACTTCAACATAATAAAGGCCATATATGACAAACCCACAGCCAATGTTGTTCTCAATGGTGAAAAACTGAAACCAGTTCCTCTAAGATCAGGAACAAGACAAGGTTGTCCACTCTCAACACTATTATTCAACATAATTTTGGAAGTTCTAGCCATGGCAATCAGAGAAGGAAAAGAAATAAAAGGAATACAAATCAGAAAAGAAGAAGTAAAGCTGTCACTGTTTGCAGATAACATGATACTATACATAGAGAATCCTAAGGAAGCTACCAGAAAACTACTAGAGCTAATCAATGAATTTGGTAAAGTAGCAGGATACAAAATTAATGCACAGAAATCTCTGGCATTCCTATACACTAATGATGAAAAATCTGAAAGAGAAATTAAGGAAACACTCCCATTTACCATTGCAACAAAAAGAATAAAACACCTAGGAATAAACCTACCACAGGATTCAAAAGACCTGTATGCAGAAAAGTATAAGACACTGATGAAGGAAATTAAAGATGATACAAACAGATGGAACGATATCCCATTTTCTTGGATTGGAAGAATCAACATTGTGAAAATGACTATACTACCCTAAGCAATCTACAGATTCAGTGCAATCCCTGTCAAGCTAACAATGGCATTTATTACAGAACTAGAACAAAAAATTTCACAATTTGTATGGAAACACAAAAGACCCCAAATTGCCAAAGCAATCTTGAGAAAGAAAAACAGAGCTGGAGGAATCAGGCCCCCTGACTTCAGACTGTATGACAAAGCTATAGTAATCAAGACAGTATGGTACTGGCACAAAAACAGCAGTATAGATCAATGGAACAAGATACAAAGCCCAGAGATAAACCCACGCACATATGGTCATCTTATTTTTGATAAAGGAGGCCAAAATATACAATGGAGAAAAGACGGCCTCTTCAATAAGTGGTGCTGGGAAAACTGGACAGCTACATGTAAAGGAATGAAATTAGAATGCTCCCTAGCACCATACACAAAAATCAACTCAAAATGGATTAAAGACCTAAATGTAAGGCCAGACTACAAAACTCTTAGAGGAAAGCATAGACAGAACACTATATGACAGAAATCACAGCAAGATCCTTTTTACCGACCTCTTAGAGAAATGGAAATAAAAACAAAAATAAACAAATGGGACCTAATGAAACTTAAAAGCTTTTCCATAGCAAAGAAAACCATAAACAAGATGAAAAGACAACCCTCAGAATGGGAGAAAGTATTTGCAAATGAGGCAACTGACAAAGGATTAATCTCTAAAATTTACAAGCACCTCATGCAGCTCAATATCAAAGAGACAAACAACCAAATCCAAAAATGGGCAGAAGACCTAAATAGACATTTCTCCAAAGAAGATATACAGATTGCCAAAAAGCACATGAATGGATGCTTAACTTCGCTGATTGTTAGAGAAATGCAAATCAAAACTACGATGAGGTGTCACCTCACGACGGTCAGAGGGCCCATCGTCAAGGGGTCTACAGACAGTGGATGATGGAGAGGGTGTGGAGAAGGGGGAACCCTCTTGCACTGTTGGTGGGAATGTAAATTGATACAGCCACTATGGAGAACAGTATGGAGGTTCCTTAGGAAACTAGAAATGGAACTACCATACGATCCAGCAATCCCACTACTGGGCATATACCCTGAGGAAACCATAATTCACAAAGGGGCATGTACCACAATGTTCATTGCACCTCTGTTTACAATAGCCAGGACATGGATGCAACCTAAGTGTCCATTGACAGATGAATGGATAAAGAAGATGTGGCACATATATACAATGGGATATTACTCAACCATAAAAGGAAACGAAATTGAATTATTGGTAGTGAGGTGGATGGACCTAGAGACTGTCATACAGAGTGAAGTAAGTCAGAAAGAAAAAAACAAATACCATATGCTATCACATATATATGGAGTCTTAAAAAAACAAACAATGGTTCTGAAGAAGCTAGGGGCAGGACAGGAATAAAGACGCAGATGTAGAAAATGGACTTGAGGACACGGAGAGGGGGAGGGTAGCTGGAGTGAAATGAGAGAGTGGCATGTACATATATACACTACCAAACGTAAAATAGATAGCTAGTGGGAAGCAGCCTCATAGCATAGGGAGATCAGCTCCGTGCTTTGTGACACCTAGAGGGGTGGGATAGGGAGGATGGGAGGGAGACACAGAAGGAGGAGATATGGGAAAATATGTATATGTATAGCTGATTCCCTTTGTGATAAAGCAGAAGGTAACACACCATCGTAAAGCAATTATACTCCAATTAAGATGTTAAAAAATATATCATTCTAAGAACAATATGATAATATGTTTGAGAAAGTTGAGGAGGACATATAGATAATAGCTGGTCATGTTTTCCAGGAAACGGATCTTTTTCTATGGCTTTGTAATTAGGCTGTAATGATAATGTGTCGAAATCTACTTATATGGTTTTAAAATCTTTACAGATATTTGATTTTAAGATTTTTAAAAAGTAACTGAGAAGTAATCTAATGATTTATATGGTGTGTAAAAGGAAAGATAAATCATTTATTATACAAGTTATAATTTGTCTTTTAGAGAATATTAGTCATAAGAGGGGTGTGTGTGTGTGTGTGCGTGCACGCCATCATTTTGGGTGTTTTGAGGCAGTCCTATTGCCTTTTACACTCACTATTTAAATGTTGTGGTTTTCAACTCTTACTGCATATTAGAATCCTGTGAAACTAAAAAAATCCTTATGCCAGGCAGCACCTCACCTCAATCTGAATTTCTGAGTATAGTACTACATAGTACAGTTTGAAGCTTTCTAAGTTGAGAACCACTGGTAAAATGCATGACTACTTTGTAAAGCATTTACATTTTGTACACGTATAGGTAATAGCATGGAGGAAAATGAAAGAAAATGTTCCTTCTCCAAAAACAGAGGAGAGGTTTTTGGAGGGTGATAGTAGAATGATTATTGATATTTTAGGGGTGACCAGATAGATCATAATAAATAAAATATAGGCTGAAATAGAATTTCATCTAGCGTTCTTTTCTTTAGCAGTGACTTAAGTGAAATACCTAGAGGAAGATATAAAACTCCCACAATTCACCTGGCCACTTGCACAGTTTTTTGTTTTTTTTTTCCTTGAATCCAGCTGCTAGCCAACTTGTGACCTGAATCTCGATGATTAATAGCTTTTATAATATTTTCTTAGCTAGTGTAACTTCAATTGCAATACTTTTTCTTCTGATGTCTTACCCTTATAAAATAGCACTAAACTATTTTTCTCAATAAATTCTACTGACACACGGTCCCACAGATTAATTATAAATTGCATAGAAGTACTGCCCTTTGTCAGTTTTAAATGTGTAGCTTTATCTTCTCTTTCTCCTTGTCTTTCCAAGCTAAATGGAATTAGGAGCTTAAAGAAACCTGGTTAACATGGAATCTATTTCTATTCTCTTATTTTAAACAATAGTGCCATTAATTTTCATCCTAGACTCTTTGTTTTCTCCGCTATGTTCATTTTTATTATAATTTAAGAAAGAATCACCTCTATTTTTACAAACCCATTTATTTCTCAACATTGTATAAACATCTTTTTAGGGAGTAATTTTCTTCAAATGTTGTGATAGTTTTTACCTGATGGGCTCTCTCCATAAATTATATTGGGAATACCAAACAACTTTTTCTTTTCTTCATCATCTTTTTTTTTTTTTTTTTTTAAAGGAGAAGATGAAGGGGAAAGGGTATCAAAAAGGGACTTCGACAATCATGGAAATAAATGTCAGGCCACTTTGCCACGGGTACTTTAGAACACCCCAAGGTAGATGGAAAGAAGAACTTTAGGGTTTAGATCATTTATCACTGAAATTATAATGCTGGCACAGCTCCGCAAATATTTCCTTACAGGATTTCATAGACATTTCGCGATAAATGTCTTTTGCTAAAATGGTCCTCCGTCTTATAAAGCAGAGTCTGTATTCCAAGAGGAATTCTTTTGCAGTTATTTAATAGTGTTCCTTTCACAATGCCCTCCTTCTCCATACTTTTTGTTCCTATTGCAATACTGGTATCTTTGACCAGAGGGTAAAGACAGCTAACACTGAGTCTTAGCTGTTCCCTCTAAACCATTGGGGACAAAAAGGAAAATATGGCCTTAGAAGGTTATATTTAAGTATAGGGACTATCATTATTACCAAGATGTTGACCCTGTTACTGAGCCTTTGAAAGAGGGTAAAGTAGGATAGGAAAATGTGGAAAAAGCAAATTGGTTAGACATAACAAAGACCTGCCTGTAATCCTGATGAAACTCTACAATAATAATAAAAGGTAGAGCCAATCGTGTGTTTTTGTTGTTCAGGCAGCTCTTGGGATGGTAGGATTTAAGAGGTAGCTTGGGAAGATCCCAACTTTTCTTCGAACATCTCCCTAATACTTCCTGAAGTTCTGGCACCAAGGAGAGAAGTAGTTCTTACTGGGATCCCTGTTTAGAGTTGGAGGTTGTTGAAATTATAAATACAGTTTTGTGGGAATGTGCACATGTGTGTGTTTTTTAAGAAGCTCTGTAGCTTTCATCAGAGCTTTATGTGTCTCTAAAGATTCTACTTAAAAGCAGATGTCCATAGTATAGTTTTATTTATAATTTAGTGTGAATTTGGTCAAAGTGATTTTCTTCTGGATACCTTATTGAGATGTGCTTATTGAATATTTTTTTTAATTGGGGTATAGTTGCTTTACAATGTTGTGTTAGCTTCTGCTGTACAACGAAGTGAATCAGCTATACGTATATACATATATATATGTGTCCATATATATGGACACATATCCCCTCCCTTGTGGACCTCCCTCCCCTTCCCCCCATTCCACCCATCTAGGTCACCACAGAACACTGAGCAGAGCTCCCTGCACTATACAGTAGGTTCCCACTAGCTATCTGTTTTACACATGGTCGTGTATATATGTCCATCCCAGTCTCCCAATTCATCCCACCACCACCACCACCCCGTGTCAACACGTCCGTTCTCTACATCTGTGTCTCTATTCCTGCCCTGCAAATAGGTTCATCTGTACCATTTTTCTAGATTCCACATATATGCATTAATATACGATATTTGTTTTTCTCTTCCTGACTTACTTCACTCTGTATGACAGACTCTAGGTCCATCCATGTCTCTACAAATGACCCAATTTTGTTCCTTTTTATGGCAGAGTAATATTCCATTGTATATATGTGCCACATCTTCTTTATCCATTCATGTGTTGGTGAACATTTAGGTTGCTTCCATGTCCTGGCTATTGTAAATAGTGCTGCAATGAACATTGGGGTGCATGTGTCTTTTTTTTGTTTTTTTGTTTTTTTGCAGTACGTGGGCCTCTCACTGTTGTGGCCTCTCCCGTTGTGGAGCACAGGCTCTGGACGCGCAGCCTCAGTGGCCATGGCTCACGGGCCCAGCCGCTCCACGGCATGTGGGATCCTCCTGGACCAGGGCACGAACCCATGTCCCCTGCATCGGCAGGCGGACTCTCAACCACTGCGCCACCAGGGAAGCCCTCATGTGTCTTTTTGAATTAGTGGTTTTCTCATGGTATATGCCCAGTGGTGGGATTGCTGGGTCATATGGTAGTTCTATTTTTAGGGGGTTTTTTGTTGTTGTTTTTTTAACATCTTTATTGGAGTATAATTGCTTTACAATGTTGTGTTAGTTTCTGCTGTATAACAAAGTGAATCAGCTATACATATACATATATCCCCATATCTCTTTCCTCTGGTGTCTCCCTCCCTCCCACCCTCCCTATCCCACCCCTCTAGGTGGCCACAAAGCACCAAGCTGATCTCCCTGTGCTATGTGGCTGCTTCCCACTAGCTATGGATTTTACATTTGGTAGTGTATATATGTCCATGCCATTCTCTCACTTTGTCCCATCTTTCTGACTTACTTCACTCTGTATGACAGACTCTAGGTCCATCCACCTCACTACAAATAACTCAATTTCATTTCTTTTTATGGCTGAGTAATATTCCATTGTATATATATGCCACATCTTCTTTGTCCATTCATCTGTCAGTCGACACTTAGGTTGCTTCCATGTCCTGGCTATTGTAAATAGAGCTGCAATGAACATTGTGGTACATGACTCTTTTTGAATTATGGTTTTCTCAGGGTATATGCCCAGTAGTGGGATTGCTGTGTCGTATGGTAGTTCTATTTTTAGTTTTTTAAGGAACCTCCATACTGTCCTCCATAGTGGCTGTATCAATTTACATTCCCACCAACAGTGCAAGAGGGTTCCCTTTTCTCCACATCCTCTCCAGCATTTATGGTTTTTAGATTTTTTGATGATGGCCATTCTGACTAGTGTGAGGTGATACCTCATTTAGCTTTGATCTGCATTTCTGTAATAATTAGCGACGTTGAGCAGCTTTTCATGTGCCTCTTGGCTGTCTGTATATCTTTTTTGGAGAAATGTCTATTTAGATCTTCTGCCCATATTTTGATTGGATTGTTTGTTTTTTGGATATTGACCTGCATGAGCTCTTTGTGTATTTTGGAGATTAATCCCTTGTCAGTTGCTTCATTTGCAAATATTTTCTCCCATTCTGAGGGTTGTCTTTTCGGCCTCTTTATGGTTTTCTTTGCTGTGCAAAAGCTTTTAAGTTTAATTAGTCCCATTTGTTTATTTTTGTTTTTATTTTCATTACTCTAGGAGGTGAGTCAAAAAGTATCTTCCTGTGATTTATGTCAGAGTGTTCTTCCTGTTTTCCTCAAAGAGTTTTATAATGTCCAGTCTTACATTTAGGTTTATTTTTGTGTATGGTGTTAGGGAGTGTTCTAATTTCATTCTCTTACATGTCGCTGTCCAGTTTTCCCAGCACCACTTATTTGAAGAGAGTGTCATTTCTCCATTGTATATCCTTGCCTCCTTTGTCATAGATTAGGTTACCTTAGGTGCCTGAGTTTATCTCTGGGCTTTCTATCCTGTTCCATTGATCTATATTTCTGTTTTTGTGCCAGTACCACACTATCTTGATTACTGTAGCTTTATAGTACAGTCTGAAGTCAGGGAGCCTGATTCCTCCAGCTCTGTTTTTCTTTCTCAAGATTGCTTTGGCTATTCGGGGTCTTTTGTGTTTCCAAATAAATTGTAAAATTTTTTGTTCTAATTCTGTGAAAAATGTCATTGGTATTTTGATAGGGATTGCATTGAATCTGTACATTGCAGTATAGTCATTTTCACAATATTGATTCTTCCAATCCAAGGGCATGGTAAAGCTCTCCATCTGTTTGTGTCATCTTTGATTACTTTCATCAGTGTCTTATAGTTTTCTGAGTACAGATCTTTTACCTCCTTAGGTAGGTTTATTTCTAGGTATTTTGTTGTTGCAGTGGTGAATGGGATTGTTTCCTTAATTTCTCTTTCTGATCTTTCGTTGTTAGTGTATAGGAATGCAAGAGATTTCTGTGTATTAATTTTGCATCCTACAACTTTACCAAATTCATTGATTAGCTCTGTTAGTTTTCTGGTGGCATCTTTAGGATTTTCAATGTGTAGTATCATGTTATCTGCAAACAGTCACAATTTTACTTCTTCTTTTCCAATTTGGATTCTTTTTATTTCTTTTTCTTCTCTGATTGCCATGGCTAGGACTTCCAAAACTATGTTGAATAATAGTGGTGAGAGTGGACATCCTTGAATATTTTTTTAAAGTAGGATGGAGATTAGAAATTTTCTAGCTAAACTTCCTTCCATTTTGTAGATAAGCAGTTAACACTGAGATCTGAAACTACAGCTTAGATGTCCTCAATTCATGTACTTTTTTCCCAGAAACCCAGAAGGTGGAGGAGTTTTAGATGAGAGGTGATACAGATATTGGGACAGCTGGACTTGGGTGAGGCACCTTAGGCTTTAAGTACCTGCCTGGAGGGTATCATGACGGTGATAAGTGTAGAAGACTCAGGGAGTGAGATAGAAAATGTAGAAGAAGGTAGAAAACATGACATGCAAATGAAGTTGGAAATGTAACAAAACTGAGCTTTTCCTAAGATATTTTTCACAGCTTTTGGTCATCTGTACTAGAGGAAATTCAGATTGCATCCCCAATAGATCTTTACTATATAACGAATCTTAGTATTTTCTTTTGCATTCTTTTATAAAAACTTTGGAGATTTATCATATGCTTTTTCAACCTTAGCTATCTGCTACCTAATATCCTAATGACATATAATTGCAGTCACTTTGTCACTTTTCATTGGTGTAATATTTAAAACTATTTAATGTCATTGTAATTTGTGAATTAATTATATATATATATAGTTTTAAAATTTATTCATTTTATTTATTTTTGGCTGCCTTGGTTGCTGGTTGCTGTGTGTGAGCTTTCTCTAGTTGTGGCGAGCGGGAGCTACTCTTTGTTGCGGTGCGCGGGCTTCTCATTGCGGTGGCTTCTATTGTTGCGGAGCATGGGCTTTAGAGCGCAGGCTCAGCAGTTGTGGCACATGGGCCCAGTTGCTCACGGCATGTGGGATCTTCCCCAACCAGGGCTCGAACCCATGTCCCCTGCATTGGCAGGCGGATTCTCAACCACTGCGCCACCAGGGAAGCCCCCAATTTTATATTTTAAATAACACTCTGTAGTCTCTAGAGAAGGGATTATTAACTGTTGCTTTTTTTTTTTGAATATGAGGAAAGATATAGTGTGCTTATAGTCTAGAGGCTCAGGGTTTAGTGAAGGAGAAGAAACAGAAGGAGAGAATTAATAGCAAGAGCATGTATGTTTAGCTAGTCTTCAGTTTTACAGTCATGATTTCTCTTGTTCCTTAAAAGCGAGCACTCTTACTTTTTAGTTGACAGAGAGGGAAACCAGAGCATAAATTTGTAACTTGTCAAAGGTCCCATAGGCAGTCAGTGGTGAGGCCGGCCTCCAGCTCAAGCCCTAGGATTTGAGAATGTTCCTGTTTTCCCACTTGGCTGTATTGCTTTCCTCATCATTATCCCCTGTAACGGGTACAGTCTGTGTGAGGGCCAACGAGAACCAGAGTTAGGGCAGGGGTTGCAGAGAGGGTGACATTGGAGCTGTGTCTTGGAGGACGGGCAAGAGTTCTTCTGCCTTAAAGAGCAAGAGGGCATCTTCAGGGCTTCCCTGGTGGCGCAGTGGTTGAGAGTCCGCCTGCCGATGCAGGGGACACGGGTTCGTGCCCCAGTCCGGGAAGATCCCACAGGCCGCGGAGCGGCTGGGCCCGTGAGCCATGGCCGCTGAGTCTGCGCGTCCGGAGCCTGTGCTCTGCAACGGGAGAGGCCACAGCAGTGAGAGGCCCACGTACCGCAAAAAAAAAGAAAAAAAGAAAAAAAGAGGGCATCTTCATCTGAGGGCATGCCCTGAGCCATGGTAGAAATTGCTTTTTTCAGAAAGGCAGTAATGCCTCACAGTTAGGTCTTAGGAGGCTCCTATCCCAGGGTTCAGCATGAAGCTGCACATGAGTAGTGCAATTCTGAATTCCTTGCTGCCTTTTCAATACCCTTTCACCATAATTTTTATCCAGTTATGTAAATAATGAAATTTTTGTCCAGTTATGTAAATAATGAACTCTTGGAATTAATCCTGCAAATGGCACTTCCTGAAGACATAGTTATTATCGTCTGTCCACTTCTTTTGGCCAGACTTTACTGGCCCTTATTTAAACATTCAGATTCTTGTCTAGTACATAATTTCAAGAATTAATCTGTGAAACATTTGGACCTACTATGTGTCTGGGTTCCAAGAAGGTTCTGGGGATCCAAAATTGTTAAGCCTTGCTATCCAGGAGTTTCCATGACCCACATTTTTATGGCTAATGCAAAGGCAACATTATACAACATTGTTTTGACAAACTCAAAAAATTGATATTTGTATTTCTATGAATGTTCATATGTAGCCAGAACTGTTGTAAGACATGTCCTGTGTTTTTAAAATATTTCCAGTTCTTTATCTTGGTAATAACCAGAGAAATATTAAGTTTTCTTGAACATAGATAAATCTTTGCATTCAACAGTTTGTAGTTGAATTGTAAAATGGAACTCATAAGAGAACTGATTGATATAGTGGTTGCTTTCTGTAACAGTTTTCAGATGCCATGGCATTTTTGCAGCATGCTGCAGACTTGAAGACAAATGAGAAAATAAAATAATGGTTGAAAACACTTGCAGCTGATATGAATGTTGAAGGACAGTAACACATTTCAAGTCATATAACATACCAGATTGTTAGGAGAAAAATGTTGCTTTTAAAATATTAGTGCAGTATAGGTCTTAGATCAATCTTGAATACTTTAAAATTCTTTAAATTATGTATGTACTAGCATTTGATGTATATGCATAGAAAATTGACATTTTAAAACTCACTAACTTTTTTTTTTTTTTTTTGTGGTACGTGGGCCTCTCACTGTTGTGGCCTCTCCTGTTGCGGAGCACAGGCTCCGGACGCACAGGCTCGGCGGCCATGGCTCACGGGCCCAGCCGCTCCGTGGCATGTGGGATCTTCCCGGACCGGGGCACGAACCCGTGTACCCTGCATCGGCAGGTGGACTCTCAACCACTGCGCCACCAAGGAAGCCCAAAAACTCACTAACTTTTACACAAAAAACACACTCTTATCAACTTGTCAAATAGAAGCTAACCTCACAGTGACCTATTTAAAAACCCCAGTCAGTTATTTATCATAATGGGAACAAGACACTAGCCAAATAGAATTATAGTATTTATCACTTGAACTTTAAGATTTTTTATACTCTCTAATGGTTTAATTGATTAACTTATTACTTTTAGAAGTCTTATGTGCTTAAAAATTATGTATCGTGTTAATTACAGAGACTGCAAATTTTCATAGTCATAACTATCTTCCTAGGAAAGATGCATGGGATGAATATGGAAATTAAGAAATAAGAAAATGGGGATCAAGTTGTAGAAAAATAGAATGTCTAGAGTTGAAATATTCAGACACTGGAAGAGGGAAAAGAAGGCATTGGTGATTTCACTTGGTGTTGCTGGGAGGGTGCGAGTTGAAGAGAGGAGAAGATATGGGCTGTGTGGATCAGGGGCTGGCTGATTCAATGACAGTGGAAAATGCTGCCTACTGCCAGCGTGGGGACAGTGTAGGTGAAGAACACTCCCCAGTGCTGGGGAATCAGCGTGGGTAGGCATTACTGACTGAAGGGATGGAGAGAAGGAATGGGCCTTTATTCTTGAGTGTCAGGTGGAGTGGAAGGGGCTCTCTGTGAGAACTAATTTTAAGCCCAGAGAGGCTGGTGTTTACCAGGCTTCACTTTTTTCATATCCACTTACTGCTTCACGGGAGACTGAAATCTCTTCTAGGGTGTGCTGATAGTCCCCAGATGAACACAAAAAACAACCTTCAAGAGCATGGACATTTGAGAATGGACTTTGAAAGCAGCCTTGCATTTCTCATAAGATCTAGACTCTTGTTCTAACCCGCTGCTCTCAGCTACAGGACCTTGGGCTTAATTTTCTCACCTGCAAAATGGGAACAATAATTTTTCCCTACTAGCGTCATGGGATTACAATTTATATGAAAGGGCTTTATAAATCCTGAAGCGGTGAACAAGAAGTATGGTATTATGGTGATACAAAAAAATCAGAGCCAGGTTACCTGAGAGGCTAATTATATGTTTATATTTCTCTATACCCTCGGGTTTTTTTTTTGTTTTTTTTTTTTGTGGTACGCGGGTCTCTCACTGTTGTGGCCTCTCCCAGGAGCTCCGCTCCCTGCGCGTTGCAGCGTACAGGCTCCGGACGCGCAGGCTCAGCGGCCATGGCTCACGGGCCCAGCCGCTCCGCGGCATGTGGGATCTTCCCGGACTGGGGCACGAACCCGTGTCTCCTGCATCGGCAGGCGGACTGTCAACCACTGCGCCACCAGGGAAGCCCTATACCCTCTTTTTTTATTTGTTTGTTTTTGCAGAGGTGGGTGGAACAATAGAAAAAATTCAATTTTAGCTCTCTTGAACCCCTTTCTTAGAGATAAGCCGTGAAAATCCACTGGTTCTTGAAGGCATTGAATATGGAAGTTCTGTGTATGTAGTCTGTTACACCATGTACATGCTCCACATTTTAACATGGGTACAGGTTACAGATCTATATGCAAATGTTGAAATATGTTTAGAAGGGTATACACCAAAACATTACCTGTGGCTTTATTTGAATGGTGGGATTAGGGTAATTAAAAATTGGTTTTCTTACTGGTTTGTTTCTTCATGTTTTCTAGATTGTCACTAGTTATATACACACATATGTAACACACACACACATACACATAAACAGATGTAAAATTTCATGTGGAAGCTGTACTCTGGCAACTCAGAATTTGCTTCACTTGCTAGGTTAAGGTTGACTAATACATACATATGTAAATACAGAATTTACTATTTTTAAAACATTTACTGGAAGACAAAACACCTGGCAGAAACTGGTGACACTGTGGGACATTGTGTCATACACATTTATGTAAAGGGAGCTGTGTTTTACATGGATAGGTCTTACTCATTTGACTTGCTACTCATACACCTTATTACACACTGTCCTGGACCATTTCTCTTGGAGATTTCTACTCTCCACTGCTTGGTGGTAACACCTATAAATAACAGATTTGCAGGTTAACACTTTGTATTTGCTTGCCTGTGAGTTACCACAGTTCCTGGTTTCTGTGGCCCTGTCCTGGAGCAGTTTGCCCTGCCATCTCCGGTGAAATGCCTCCCTGAATACCATTGGCTTGTATTTATTTTCAAACTTTTGCTCAACTCTGACCATGCAATCTAGCACCACACAAATCCCAGAGAAAGAATTCATGGCCTCTCAGTTATGACCCTTAGATAATAGAGAAGACAAGACGCAAAAGTGCCACAAAAAGGAATGGCACAGGTGAGAAATTATCGGTACTGTGTTTCTGTTGTTTTCATCATTTCTTCCCAGTGTCATTGCCACTGGGCATTTTGAATGGAGTGGACCAAAAATGTGGTAAAAAAAAAAAAAGCAGAAGAGTGGTAGGTGATCAGAACATAGTGAGATCTGTGAAACCAGAGAGTGATGGCCTGATGTATCATCTCACTCTTCCAGTTGACAAACTGGCCTTGGCCTGTGTTTAGTAGGAAGTGTGAAAGATGGAGAAACAAAATGATGCTAATGGTAACTTTTGGGGAGGTAACCCTGGTGGGAAAGAGGGATCCTGCATGGTTTTATAGACATTAGAAATTGGCCAACTGCAATATAAATTTGTGTGTGACTTTGTACTATTTTAAGCCTTGCTTAAATTTAGCCAAAGCATTTTCACTTTGAATCACTAAGAAGGAAGCAAGCATGATAGAATTTTCAGATTGTTAAAACTGCTTTAAGTCTTAATGACTGGTTCTGCCCTAACACATGTCTGCAGTATGTTCTGATGTATTTTCATTCAGATACCTCAGGGGTATGAATCCCATTTCATTTACCTATCACCTAGCTGCTCAACTAGGCTTTGTTCTAGTAGCATGTTGGTTATGCAGTGTCTTAGGAGGATATTTAAGCTGGAATCTAAGTGCAACCAGGTTTTTTATTTTTCTGTTTTGTAGTGTTGGGTGCTATTCATGTGCATACAATGCATTCCCATAAAACTCGCATTTTGTATTTACAGAGAAATTTCTCTTGAGAGTTAAGGTCTTGTAAAACATTCTCGTTCTACAGCATGAACGAATTATTATACTCAAGGGCATTGAAAGTGAAGTGTACTGAAGAAAAGAATTTTTTCATTAAAGTGCAGTTTATATTGATAAAACAGATTACTAGCAGTTGATGAAATGTGAAACTTGGAGCTCCTCATATCACTAAATCGCCAGTTTATTTTGGCAAGCGGAACCAGTATATAACACATAGGGGGCCAGGCATTTTTACCTGTTAGCATCGTATTAGACTAAATTGTCTTTTGGTAAAGTACTTTGAAAAAATATATAGTATCTGCGCCTTGATAAGCAGGCTGTGGTAACTAGGATTATTAGAAAATAAAAGCTGTTGTGTTATCAGTTTGGGCACATTTATCAATCAGTATTTTAAACATTGACAAGTGGTAATTTAATAGGGAATGACCCAATTGGCAGGAAGTTCTAATGACAGATGATGCAAACTCATTTATCACTAAGGGGCTCTGCTGGGCTTCTTACCTTTCTCTGTATTGTGGCTCATATTTTCCAAGTCTGGGATATGAGAAGTCGCAAAGGGCACCAAGCCTGAAACCACTCCCAAGGAGAGAAGAGCATTAACACTTTAGGAGCCTGCTTTTTCTTTCTTTTTTCTTTTTTTTTTTTTTTTTGTAGTACGCGGGCCTCTCACTGCTGTGGCCTCTTCCGCCGCGGAGCACAGGCTCCGGACGCGCAGGTCCAGCAGCCATGGCCCACGGGCCCAGCCGCTCCGCGGCATGTGGGATCCTCCCGGACCGGGGCACGAACCCGTGTCCCCTGCATCGGCAGGCGGACTCTCAACCACTGCGCCACCAGGGAAGCCCAGGAGCCCGCATCTTTGAAAAGGCTGTTCCAGGTGGATGAGTCTCAATTTAAAACATAAATGAGATTGGTACATTATTAGCAATGTGTGGTATTCTATCTACTTAGATTTTTATACAGGAGAAAGTAGGTAGATGAAATTTTGAGTGAAGTACAGGAAGAGGTGATTTAGAATTTATTAACATCATGAAAAAGACAAACATTTTAATGAGAAGTCTTCTGTTATTAAAATAGCTTTCCCCTCTATAATTAATGCATCATTTCTCTCTAGCTGCTTTAAAATTTGTTTTCTTTGTCTTTAGCTTTCAAAAGTTTTACTATGATGTGTCTTGGCGTGGATTTTTAAGGGTTTGCTCAGCTTGAATCTGTAGGTTTATGTTTTTTGTCAAATTTGGGAAATTTTCAGCCCTTATTTCTTTGAATGATTTTTTCAGCCTTACCCTCTTTTCTTCTTCTGGGACTCCGATGACACAAATGTTAGAACTTTTGTTATAGTCCCACACATTCCTGAGGCTCTGTTCATTGTTTTTCCCCCACTATTTTCTCTCTGTTGTTCAGATTGGCTAAATGATATTGTTTCCTCTTCAAGTTCACTGATTCTTTCCTCTGTCTCCCCTACATTCTGCAGTTGAGCTCATTCTTTCAGTATATTCTGTTTTCAGTTCTAAAATTTCTATTTATGTCTTCTATTTCTTTGCTTTTTCTTTCTTTCTTTCTTCTTCTTTTTCCAAAACCTTGTTTCACTTGTTTCAAATGTGTTTATAACTGTTGGCTGGATCATTTTTATGTTGGCTGCTTTAAATCTCTCTCATCTCTGCTGGCATCTTAATTGTCTTTAGTCATTCAGCTTAAGATATCCTGGTTCTTGGTATTATGAGTAGTTTTCAGTTGAAACGTGGATGCTTTGGGTCTTGTATTATTAGATTCTGAACCTTATTTAAATCTTGTGTTTTTGCAGGCTCCTCTGACACTACTCTGGTGGGTGATGGAGATGCCCCCTCATTACTGTGAGGTAGGGGTGGAAGTTCAGGTTTTCTACTAAGCCTTCATTGACCAGGGTTGGGGGGAGGACTCCTTGGGGGCTTTTTACCACTGATCTATGGTGAGAGTCACGACTCTCCACTACCTCCCCTCTGACACCACCCCAGCTAGTTGATACCAAAGTCCTGGTTCCCAATCTTTACCGTCTCTGACACTGCTGGAGGTTGGGTGTGGGGAGCAGGTTGCTATAGCCTAGCCAAGGTGAAAATCTAGGTTTTCCACTTGGTCTTTGCTGGCAGGGGTGGAGCCTCAGTTTTTACCGTGGTGTTTGTCTGGAATAGTATGGTTATTGTCTAAAAATCTGTCTTACTAGGCTCCCCTTTTCTGCTCCTTTGGATAGAGAGAATAGGCTTTTCTTGGGGCTGTTGTCTGTCTATGCCCATTGGTGTTTCCAGGCTACTGGCTTATCAAGTATCTGATCTGGGATATATCAGTCAAAAAACAAAAACAACCAAAACCAGGAAACTCACCTCTGTGTCATTCCTTAGGTTCCAAGTTCTCTAGCCAGTCTGCCTTCTTTCCACCTTTCAGAGTCTTTCTATGTTTGTTTTACATGTAACGTCCAGTGTTTTTAGTTGTACTTACCAGGAGGAATACGGAAAAGTATATCTGTATCATTTCCCCCAAATAGATTCTCAGTAGGATATTTTGGTACTTGTGTCTCATAATATAGCAGAGGTTATTGATATTGGCTTCATCTGTTGAATCGCTTAATTATTCTGAACTGGAAAGCCTTGTGCAGCAATCCTAGGAATTTCAATCTGGTATGAGACTATACCAATGTGATATTTTCTTGGGATAAGGAATCAATTTGGTTATTTCCTATTTGAACATAATTGACAAATAGTAAGCTTTTGATACATAGATCGTTTAAGATTGAAAGTTTATTTAAAACCAGAGTAAATTATTTTCTTCTTTACTGATGAACATTTGGATAACTTGGAAAATATGCCTCATGACTGTTTTGCTTATTGATACTTACCACTCTGAAAATATTTCATTGTTTTAAAACATTCTGAGCATCTGAATTGTTTCTTTTGAATTTTGAGTAGAGTTAATGGGAACTAGATAGGAGCTATCCCTCTGTCCTGGATTATAATAGTAAAGGTCCAGCTGTGTGACATGCTGGGAAGTCTCAGTGGAAAGAGAGAGAGAGAAAGAGAGAGAGAAGACTGTGTGTGTGTGTGTGTGTGTGTGTGTGTGTGTGTGTGTGAAAGCTGAGGACAGTAAATGCTGGCCTGCCCAGAGAATGTTCAGCAGTCTGAATCACCAAGTTCCAGGGTCACAGGGAGCTCACATCTGGTCTGGGACTATGTATGAGGCTAGTCAGGTACCGTTGTAAGACTGCCAAGTGTCAGTGTTCAGAACTGGTGGGTCCAGCCAAGTCCACATAAGCCATGTCAGAGGCAGAGTCAGTCCTGGAAAAGGGGGCTCAAAAGAACCAGATGTGGACATAAATGCTACCACCACCTGGCCTATGTTTTAGGGACTGATCACTGCTACAGTCCTACCTGGAAACTGCTTGAGGCCCGAGATCCATGGAAAAGGCCTGTTGCATGGACTGACCCCAGAGGCACAAGCCTGGTGAAATCAGAGGGACAGAGATGATGGGATGGTTGTAGCCAGGCCTTATCGGGGGCATGCTCTAGATGTGGGAGTCAGAACTTCCTTTCAGACCCTCACTCACTCCCTAGATGCTAGTCATCCGGCTGTCCGTTGTTTCGGGTCTGACAGGCTCTTAGTACCGAGACTGAGCTGAGCAGATCAGAGAGGGCTCAAATTCATACCCAGAATCAATTTGGCACACCAGCCGAGCAGGGTGGAAAGACTGCCCTTGGCTGATTCTCTTTTGCTTTTTAGCACTTGCCCTATACTTTTAGAGCCAAAAGACAAGTAGGAAATGTAGGGAATTTTCTTAATGTCAGAAATAGTTCCCCTAGGAGTCCAGGCAGTTTTTTCTCTTCTTAAGAATGTGAGTGCATTGGAAAGGCCCTGATGTGAGAATCAGAAGCTTAAGATCGAGTGCCAGAGGGAGAGGACAGGCAAGTGTCCCCAGCTTGTCTCAGGAAGATAGGAATGATAGGATCAGTCCTGCTGTCTCACAGGATTGTTTTGGGTGAAAATAGAGTAAAAAAAGTTTAAGTGCCACGTGATGTCTCATAATGTAACATCTCATTATATGTTTGCACAAATATAAATGCTTCTCTTTGTCTGATTTTTCTCTTCTGTTCCGTGGAGAAAAATAACTCTTCCTTAGTAGGAAAATTAATGGAGGAGAACAAGTCCATGGGTATCGGACAGTCCCATTATGTAGTTTTAAGGAAACAATTGAGTGTTAGTAGTGTAATTTTTGGACAGTGACATAAAAATACATTTTTATTTTCCTTCAGATTATCCATTTCTAAACTCTTTCTACTAATTGAGTGTCAGCTTCTCAGGGTTTTTTTTGTTTTTTTTTTTTCCACCCTTGGGAGCTATAAATATCCTTTGCTGATAATGATGTCCTTACAACTAAGACGGAACTTAGAAAATTTGCTGTAGCCTTCACTAACCTGTTTGCATTGAAGTAGTATTGGCCAGAATTCCAAAGAATTGTTAAACAAGTAGAGTTTGTCTGTGATGGACTTTAGCCTCCTGCTGTCATTCAGATGTCTGCGTGGAGCGGTACCCTAATACCTAGGCACCTAGAAGGCACTCAGGAATTCTGCGTTGTATGCACGTGTGAGTAGATGAATGGGTGCTTGCTGCCCTTTGACTCAGGCTCACATTGCGGTGCTCCCTCTTCGGCTCCAGCGGCCCCTCTGCTGCCAGTACTTACGTTGTATTGTATTCCCGAGGCCTCCAGCTACTAACAAATTTGCAGCTTGTTACCTAGTAAACTAGTTTGTGTTAACCTGCTGTGACCGATGGTGGACCTATCAGAAAAGTGTAGGTAAGGAATGTCTACATCACTCTCACGGTAAGTAATCAGTAAATATTAGCTGCTGTCATCATTACCATCCTCATCTTCATCATCGTCATCGTCACATAAGCATCATTATCCAGAATATTCCCCTGTAGTCATTTTCACATTTGTTCCCAAGAACCATCAGGGCGGTAAGAATTTTCCCAGATGATAGTGAAGATTTGGTGGGATGGCTCTGGTGGAGGAGTAGCGAGAATCGGTGGGAGGGAGGAATGTGTGTGGGGAACAAAAATAAGCCTCTGCTCCCCTCATGGTCCCCTCACCTCTTTAACCAGATAAGCTATGCTTTTATCTGTTCTATATATCTGTATTCCTGGTGGATTTTATTTTTGAAAGGATTCCACAGCTTAATTTTCTTTTTCAAAAGAAATACTATCAGCAATATGCTGGTTGCTGGAGAGTGTAAGATGAATATAGCTCTTTTCTTGTAAATGTGCAGATGACAGTGACAAGGGAAGGGAAAAATAACTGACCACATTTCAGAGTGTATTCTTAAGCAAGTATCAATAATTTGTGCAGTCTTTAAAGTGAATGTGTTGCTCATTGGAAGCTAGCATGTTGAACAGCACGTGTGTCATACCAATCTCACTGTCCCTTGTTTTTTTTTTAACATCTTTATCGGAGTATAATTGCTTAACAATGGTGTGTTAGTTTCTGCTGTATAACAAAGTGAATCAGCTATACAAATACATATGTCCCCATATCTCCTCCCTTTTGCGTCTCCCTCCCACCCTCCCTATCCCACCCCTCTAAGTGGTCACAAAGCACCGAGCTGATCTCCCTGTGCTATGCGGCTGCTTCCCACTAGCTATCTATTTTACATTTGGTAGTGTATATATGTCCATGCCACTCTCTCACTTTGTCCCAGCTTACCCTTCTCACTCCCCATGTTCTCAACAGGAATAAAGATGCAGGCATAGAGAATGGACTTCAGGTCACTGTCCCTTCTAATAGGGCTGCTATGTTAGTGCATAGGGTGGCTGTATCCCTTACCGGCTGTTTGACCTTAGAACAGTCACTGAACTTGGTGAACCTCAGTGTGCTTAGCTGTAAAATGCCAAAAATCGTAACGTTATAAGGATTAAATAAAACTTGTTCTCTAATGTAAAATACCTGGTATACCTTTGGCCTCAGTATATACACATGCATATATACTCTCTATATTTAACATGCAGAAAGCATTAGATGAAATCAGCAGGGCATTTCACACACCCTCTCATGATAGCCTTACAACTAAGATGGGTAGGTTGATTTGTAATTTGCTAACCATCTTCCTTGAACGGATATGTGCTCGTGAATTCCAGTAGCCTTAAAGGGAGATCCCGGGTTGTTACAGAAAAAGTACAGATCTGGATTCAGACAGACTTTATCTAAAAGTCCAAGTTCTGTCATTTACTAGATTCTTGAGCAAGTCACTTAAGCTGTTTAAGTCTCCATTTCCTCATCGACAAACTAGGTAATCAGCTAGGATTTTGTGAGGATTAAATTCTAGAAAACACTAAGGATCAGTTGCCAATCAGGGTATTTCATATACGGTAGGTGCTCAAGAAATGTTCCTTCTCTTCTCTACTCTGGTGGGATGCCACAAACAAAAATCCAAACCAAGTGTCCTAGAATTTCGGATGACAGAGAACAAGAAATATTTAAAAGAATAATGAGTTATAAGGATGAAATACATTATCTTGATTTACAAAAATAGTGCACTGAATGTACAAAATGATATTTGAAAACGTATTAACTCTTACATTCAAAAAATGATTATATATATAAAACACCTCTAGAAAACTTAAGGTGTCTTGAAATTCTTAACCTGAAGGAAGAATTCTGCGGGGAGGCAAAATACCTGTATTCACACTATGAAATCACTGAATCTTGGAGTTTGAAAGATTGTTACATGCAAATGCAGGTACATTTGTATTGTGTTGTTCCTAAACAGAGAATTATAACATGAGAAGCATAGGGCAAAGACAGCAATTCTAGAAAGACATCTTCTTTCTAATAATTAGATTCCTTCAGCAATGAAATAGGGTGTGTGTGTTTGTGTGTGTGTGTGTGTGTGTGTGTGTGTGTGTGTGTGATATGTTTTGAAGACATAAGTTTGATATTACTGATGAGATTGTAGAGATTCTTGTGTCAGAGATGCCTAAGGGACAAAGAGCTCGTGATATTTAGAGGGAGGGGAGATGTCACATTTCACCTGATCTGACAACTCCCCTGTAAAACCTTGGGAAATTGTCTAGAGCTCCCCTGTTGCAAATATTCTCTGTACTCTTTCATAGAAAGGAGTCTAAATGAAAATGAATTTAACAATCAGTAGGTGGAATATTGCAGCCAAATCTTTCCAAGGGATTCCCAAATGGGTGGGATGTTGCATGAGTTCAGTTTCTAAGTTCACACCTAATTAATTCTGTGATCACATACCTATATGATTAAGTCAACACAACATACATACAGAAATCAGTAAGATTAATAACGGGTAATGTTTTCAAGTATAAGTTCAGAATATGCTGGTAGCATGGAATATGATCTCTAAAACGGGCATTTTAGAGGAGGAAGAATTTCAAGAACATCCTATATAAGGAAGAAAGTTTGGTTCCCAATGGTTATTGTGGCCCCAATTCAATTTGGTTATTAGTCTAATAAAAGACAGTGATTTTGTGATGTGTAACCTCTAAGAATCAAGAAGCGATCATTTTTCTATGCTTTGTCTAGTGTTACTTACAATCTTCCTGTGAACAGGGCTCTATTTAATCTTCCTCATTTGAGTGGCATACACAATCAGGAAAACTCTGGGAGTCATTTGAATAAGCCAGCTAGTGTAACTGTGAATCTTCTTGAGAACGATGGAAAGGTTAAATGCTTTGCAATACGTATATTCTGAGGGGAGCCCTCAGAGGCTGCTCTCTGGTTTCACTGAGAGTAGAACTTGGGCCAAAAGAACTAGCTATGTTTTGTCGGGCTTAATACACTCCCATTTCAAGGTGATTGCCAGTTATTATGTGATCATGAGAAGACAGACTTTAATTTCAGTGAGCATTAGCATCGTCAGCAACAAGCCTTTTTGCATGTGGTGTGCCAGGTGCTGCATAAAATATGTTAAACTAGCATACCGCCTGCTCTCTACATGCTTACAGTATGAAGCACGATGCAGGCTATTTTAGATATAAGCAAATCTGAAAGGTACGGTGATTAATAACAGCAGCTAAAGTCATGCCTTCCATTTATGTACCATGTTCTGGTTTACAAAGTTCTTAAGAGAGCAGAACATTCCTCCCAGGAAGGTGATGGATCCTGTGAAGCAGAAATGTTTCTGGTACCACTTTCCCTGAAGGGAATTGAGTCTGTATTTTTATTGAAGAATCATAAGATGCAGCTTAAAGGATGTGATCATAGCAAAGTGATCCAACCAGAGAGAAAATTCCACCTGGAAATAAGAAGCTAGATCATTTTGCTGAGTTTTGATGTGGAAAAGGGTTGGGGAAGATCAAGGTACAGGATATATGGAAGATTTAATGAAGCATATAATGTGGAAAGAAGGAGAGACATATACTTAAGCCCTGAAATGGAGCCTGCCAAGTTTATTCAGGTGTCCAGTGCATTATCAGTAGTGAAAAGTAGTGAACCAACGTTTCCTCACTAATACTTGCCTGTCCCTCCTACCTTAGGTCTTGTGTTACTCCAGACAGAGAGTACGTGACTCTTTCCCTCTTGATTGTAAGCCATTGCATCTATTTCTCTATTGTTTTCCTAATGTCTTTCTGTCTGGGTCTAGGGTCAAATTCTTTCTTCTTACCTCCTATTTACTACTGTAGCCTCTAAAAAACAGTGCTTAGCATTATCATTCTTCAGTAGTCCTTTCTGAATAATGTCACTGGCATTAGACAACTAGATCACTTGTTTTAAACAATACATTGTGGTAAGATACTGCCTTTAATTTATTCCATACCTCCATTGCTTACCCAGACAGACTTATAAAGGAAGCTTTTAAATTACATATAGAGTCATAATTTTGTATGCATATGTCATGTATATGCATGTCTATTTTCAATTGATTTATGTATTTTCACTCATTTGATTATAAGGTTCTTAAACATGGAAATTCTTTAATGCTTTTTAACACCCTACAGGACCAGCATATTTCTTTACTGTTGATTTCCAATAAATATTATTAGTGGGCAGACAAAACTTGAAGATTTGGGAAGAGAAATCTGTGAGACAGCTGCAGAACCACCACTAAGCTTGGGTTACCATTCAGCTTGCATCTTTCTTTCTGAGAGAAATGGGTTGTAATTTGTGCTTACCATCTAGCTGTCTTATTTAGCTTAAGTGCTATTTACCTTATGGAATAAATTCATAAGCAAGAAAGTCTGTGTTGCATTTTGACTCTATTTTAAAAGAACCTTTTAGAACAGTGGGCCAAAATATAGTTACATTAAATTTGGAGAGAATCATTGTCCCTAAATGTACTTTATTTGCCTTGTTGACCTGTGTCAACACATCAACAAAGGAGGTTTACCGCTTTGAAAGGTGACATGAAAATATTGGGTGTGGGATATATAATTGCTATCTAACCTTTTGAAAACCAAGCTTGTACCCTTAACTGAAAATCTTGACATTTTGGTCATGAGCCTCACTTATGGAACACCTCAGAATAAACTTGGAACCTGAAGGTCAGTGAAGAAACTCATTGTCAATTCAGCGTGGAGAAGCTTACATAACACCTCCGCAGCCAGATCTGGCTTGTGTTAGTGCTACCAGAGCCTCACTCTCATGAGTCCTCCAGCCTCTCATCAGAGGGGCAGGAGGAAACTGAGGTGCAGACAGACAGAGTATACAGATGACAAGGCAAGCCTTCAAACAGCACAGAGGACTTAGAGATGCTTGAGAGAAAACTAGATGAGTCTTGAAATACGAGCTTCAATGTAAACATCCCCAAAGACCAAGTGGATGAAATTGAAGGAAAAGATGAGAAACTTGGAAGAGGCAGACAGACAAATTTGAAACAAGTGTTTCTGGGACTGGAGGGGCAAGCATAAAGTGGTTTAAAAGCATTTCTGAGGAAGCCAGATATGTCAAAATCAGGGGTTCTTGACAGAGGACTTGAATGGTAATGGGGCATTTTTAGCGCCAGGCTTTGGAAGAAGAAAGAAGTTCCACTCATCACCATATTGAGAATATTCAGCACCCATATTATTGCGGGGTTGTTCATGGATATGACATCAGGATTGTACCCACCCACCCCCAGAAAGAAAAAACAAGGCAGGAAGAGTTTTGAATAGATTTGAAAACAAATGTCTAAGTTGGAACATCAAAATTAGGCAGACACAGGGGACAAGAAACCACAGAGACAGTTAACCAGAGAGATGGTGATGAAGTGAGAAAGCCCACTGAGTGGGTAGGCAGCATAGTAGTTGAACCTGTCAACTCCATAGTGGAATGGGAGTCAAGTGTTTCTCTGGTTGAAGAAAACAAGAGGTCAAGTGAAGAGAATCTGTAGGACAGGAGCTGATAGTTGAGGATAAATATTTTTTAAATGTTTAAGTAGCAAGCAATTGAGTATTGGAATTCAAAGTAAATGTACTATTAGATGGAACATAGTAGCATGAAAGAGAATGAAGGAAAAGCCTCTGAACATGGAATTAAAAATCATTACATGAGAAATCTTAAGTTATGTATGGATTTTATAACATATGTAAGCCCTAAAATAAGAATATATGACATGTGTCCTTATCCGTTCACATTTAAAAGCTAATTAATATTCCTAGGATAAAAATAATAAAACTTTAGATGTTGACTCTTGGAAATTATGTAGATGATGATCAGTATGAATCCATATGAGTAAATCAGATTTTGAAGTCATTTCTTTCTCTCTAAAGAAACTTACTGTTTTCTGCACACCACTTCATTTTGGCCAGCAATAAGTCCAACTCAGTGTGCTGCAGCAGAATGTTTTAAGCTGAAATGTGCATTGGAATCTGTTTGTTTGCAGCAGATGATTTGACTAAGCTTTGATGCGCAGTCACTTTCTGACATTTGTGTATTTCAGCAGTGAACAATGTAAACTCATTTTCTGAGCACTTTGATTACTTGCACATAGCAGTGCCCATGGCATGTGACAGAGAAGAGCACTCTATCCACTAATCAGATAGATATGCTTCAAGTGTATTTATACAAAATAATGAAAACAGCTGTTAGATACCTTTAAACTTGAGTGTGTTTTGTTATTAACCTACTAGCCTGTACACATGACAGTATAATTCTTAGCTCACTCAAGTTGCCTTTAATGACACAGTAATAAAGCTGAGAGGGATGAAAGTAATGGAATTGTAGAATGTAATGCCTCAATTGTTCTACAGTGTCTTCCTTTTTGCCAAAATAAACCACAATTAGGTCCATATGGTGTTTTGAAGTTTTCAAGCAATGACCCTAATAAAAAGTAATGAACTTCTGACAAAAGAAAGCATGGCTCTCTTTTAAGCGGATATCTTCACTATTGATCTAGATATGATTGAAGACTGATATGCTAATAGGAGAAGAAAGGTTCAGTGTTCTTGGTACAAGTGCTTTTCATTTGGGATTATTTTACTCATAAAAAATTCAGAATTTAAAGGTAGAAATATTACAATCCATTAGTTATGACTCCCATGTTTTAAAGAGCTGTTATTTATTTATTATTTTTTTAACATCTTTATTGGAGTATAATAGCTATACAATGTTGTGTTCGTTTCTGCTGTATAACAAAGTGAATCAGCTATATGTATACATATATCCCCTCCCTCTTGCGTCTCCCTCCCACCCTCCCTATCCCACCCCTCTAGGTGGTCACAAAGCACTGAGATGATCTCTCCGTGCGATGCAGCTGCTTCCTACTAGCTATCTATTTTACATTTGGTAGTGTATATATGTCAACGCTACTTTCTCACTTCGTCCCAGCTTACCCTTCCCCCCCCCATGTCCTCAAGTCCATTCTCTACATCTGCATCTTTATTCCTGTACTACCTCTAGGTTCATCAGAACCTTTTTTTTTTTTTAGATTCCATATATATGTGTTAGCATATGGTATTTGTTTCTCTCTTTCTGACTTACTGCACTCTGTATGACAGACTCTAGGTCCATCCACCTCACTACAAATAACTCAATTTCGTTTCTTTTTATGGCTGAGTAATATTCCATTTTGTATATGTGCCACATCTTCTTTATCCATTCATCTGTCGATGGGCACTTAGGTTGCTTCCATGTCCTGGCTATTGTAAATAGAGCTGCAATGAACATTTGATACATGACTCTTTTTGAATTATAATTATCTCAGGGTATATGTCCAGTAGTGAGATTGCTGGGTCATAGGGTAATTCTATTTTTAGCTTTTTAAGGAACCTGCATACTGTTCTCCATAGTGGCTGTATCAATATACATTCCCACCAACAGTGCAAGAGGGTTCCCTTCTCTCCACACCCTCTCCAGCATTTATTGTTTGTAGATTTTTTGATGATGGCCATTCTCACCCGTGTGAGGTGATACCTCATTGTAGTTTTGATTTGCATTTGTCTAATGATTAGTGATGTTGAGCATCCTTTCATGTGTTTGTTGGCAATCTGTGTATCTTCTTTGGAGAAATGTCTGTTTAGATCTTCAGCCCATTTTTGGATTAGATTGTTTGTTTGTTTTTATACTGAGTTGCATGAACTGCTTGTATATTTTGGAGATTACTCCTTTGTCAGTTGCTTCGTTTGCAAGAATCTTCTCCCATTCTGAGCGTTGTATTTTCGTCTTGTTTATGGTTTCCTTTGCTGTGCAAAAGCTTTTAAGTTTTATTAGGTCCCATTTGTTTATTTTTATTTCCATTTCTCTAGGAGGTGGGTCAAAAAGGATCTTGCTGTCATTTATGTCAAAGAGTGTTCTTGCTATGTTTTCCTCTAAGGGTTTTATAGTGTCTGGCCTTACATTTAGGTCTTTAATCCATTTTGAGTTTATTTTTGTGTATGGTATTAGGAAGTGTTCTAATTTCATTCTTTTACATGTAGCTGTCCAGTTTGCCCAGCACCACTTATTGAAGAGGCTGTCTTTTCTCCATTGTATATTCTTGCCTACTTTATCAAAGATAAGGTGACCATATGTGCGTGGGTTTATCTCTGGGCTTTCTATCCTGTTCCATTGATCTATCTTGCTGTTTTTGTGCCAGTACCATACTGTCTTGATTAGTGTAGCTTTGTAGTATAGTCTGAAGTCAGGGAGCCTGAATCCTCCAGCTCCATTTTTCTTTCTCAAGATTGCTTTTGCTATTCAGAGTCTTTTGTGTTTCCATACAAATTGTGAAATTTTTTCTTCTAATTCTGTGAAAAATGCCATTGGTAATTTGATAGGGATTGTACTGAATCTGTCGATTGCTTTGGGTAGTATAGTCATTTTCACAATGTGGATTCCTCCAATCCCAGAACATGGTATATCTCTCCATCTATTTGTATCATCTTTAATTTATTTTATCAGTGTCTTATAATTTTCTGCATACAGGTCTTTTATCTCCTTGGGTAGGTTTATTCCTAGGTATTTTATTCTTTTTGTTGCAATGGTAAATGGGAGTGTTTCCTTAATTTCTCTTTCAGAGTTCTCATCATTAGTATATAGGAATGCCAGAGATTTCTGTGCATTAATTTTGTATCCCACTACTTTACCAAATTCATTGATTAGCTCTAGTATTTTTCTGGTAGCATCTTTAGGATTCTCTATGTATATTATCATGTCATCTGCAAACAGTGACAGCTTTACTTCTACTTTTCCGATTTGGATTCCTTTTATTTCTTTTTCTTCTCTGATGGCTGTGGCTAAAACTTCCAAAACTATGTTGAATAATAGTGTTGAGAGTGGACAACCTTGTCTTGTTCCTGATCTTAGAGGAACTGGTTTCAGTTTTTCACCATTGAGAACAATGTTGGCTGTGGGTTTGTCATATATGACCTTTATTATGTTGAGGTAGGTTTCCTCTATGCCTTATTTCTGGAGAATTTATATCATAAATGGGTGTTGAATTTGTCAAAAGCTTTTTCTGCATTGAGATGGTCATATGGCTTTTCTCCTTCAGTTTGTTAATATGGTGTATCACATTGATTGATTTGCATATATTGAGGAATCCTTGCATTCCTGGGGTAAACTCCACTTGATCATGGTGTATGATCCTTTTAATGTGCTACTGGATTCTGTTTGCTAGTATTTTGTTGAGAATTTTTGCATCTATGTCCATCAGTCATATTGGTCTGTAGTTTTCTTTTTCTGTGACATCCTTGTCTGGTTTTGGTATCAGGGTGATGGTGGCCTCGTAGAATGAGTTTGGGAATGTTCCTCCCTCTGGTATATTTTGGAAGAGTTTGAGAAGGATGTGTGTTAGCTTGTCTCGAAATGTTTGATAGAATTCTCCTGTGAAGCCATCTGGTCCTGGGCTTTTGTTTGTTGGACAACTTTTAATCACAGTTTCATTTCAGTGCTTGTGATTGGTCTGTTTATATTTTCTATTTCTTCCTGGTTCAGTCTCGGAAGGTTGTGCTTTTCTAAGAATTTGTCCATTTTTTCCAGGTTGTCCATTTCATTGGCATATAGTTGCTTGTAGTAATCTCTCATTATCCATTGTATTTCTGCACTGTCAGTTGTTACTTCTCCTTTTCATTTCTAATTCTGTTGATTTACGTTTTCTCCCTTTTTCCTTGATAAGTCTGGCTAGTGGTTTATCTATTTTGTTTATCATCTCAAAGAACCAGCTTTTAGTTTTATTGATCTTTGCTATTGTTTCCTTCATTTCTTTTTCATTTATTTCTGATCTGATCTTTATGATTTCTTTCCTTCTGCTAACTTTGGAGTTTTTTGTTCTTCTTTCTCTAATTGCTTTAGGTGTAAGGTTAGGTTGTTTATTTGAGATGTTTCTTGTTTCTTGAGGTAGAATTGTATTGCTATAAACTTCCCTGTTACAACTGCTTTTGCTGCATCCCATAGGTTTTGGGTCATTGTGTTTTCCTTGTCATTTGTTTCTAGGTATTTTTTCATTTCCTCTTTGATTTCTTCAAGGATCTCTTGGTTATTTAGTAGCATATTGTTTAGCCTCCATGTGTTTGTATTTTTTACAGTTTTTTTTCCTGTAATTGATATCTAGTCTCATAGCGTTGTGGTTGGAAAAGAGACTTCATACAGTTTCAATTTTCTTAAATTTACCAAGGCTTGATTTGTGATCCAAGGTATGATCTATCCCAGAGAATGTTCCATGAGCACTTGAGAAGAAAGTGTATTCTGTTGTTTTTGGATGGAATGTCCTATAAATATCAATTAAGTCCATCTTATTTAATGTGTCATTTAAAGCTTGTGTTTCCTTATTAATTTTCTGTTTGGATGATCTGTCCATTGGTGTATGTGAGGTGTTAAAGTCCCCCTACTATTATTGTGTAACTGTCGATTTCCTCTTTTATAGTTATTAGCAGTTGCCTTATGTATTGAGGTGCTCCTTTGTTGGGTGCATGTATATTTATAATTGTTATATCTTCTTCTTGGATTGATCCCTTGATCATTATGTAGGTTCCTTCTTGTCTCTTTTAGTAGTCTTTATTTTAATGTCCCTTTTGTCCGATATGAGAATTGCTACTCCAGCTGTCTTTTGATTTCCATTTGCATGGAACACCTTTTTCCATTCCCTTACTTTCAGTCTGTATGTGTCCCTAAGTCTAAAGTGGGTCTCTTGTAGACAGCATATGTACGGATCTCATTTTTGTATCCATTCAGTCAATCTATGTCTTTTGGTTGGAGCATTTAAACCATTTACATTTAACGTAATTATTGATATGTATGTTCCTACTACCATTTTCTTAATTGTCTTGGGTTTGTTACTGTAGGTCTTTTCCTTCTCTTGTGTTTCCTGCCTAGAGAAGTTTCTTTAGCATTTGTTGGAAAGCTGCTTTGGTGCTGCTGAATTCTCTTAACTTTTGCTTGTCTGCAATGGTTTTAATTTCTCTGTTGAATCTGAATGAGATCCTTGCTGAGTAGAGTAACCTTGGTTGTAGGTTTTTCCCTTTCATCACTTTAAGTATGTCCTGCTACTCCCTTTTGGCTTGCAGCCTTTCTGCTGAAAGATCAACTGTTAACCTTATGGGGATTCCTTTGTATGTTATTTTTTGCTTTTCTCTGCTGCTTTTAGTATTTTTTCTTTGTATTTAATTTTTGATAGTTTGGTTAATATGTATCTTGATGTGTTTCTCCTTGGATTTATCCTGTTTCGTACTTTCTTTGCTTCCTAGACTTGACTGTATCTTTCCTTTCCTGTGTTAGGGAAGTTTTCAACTATAATGTTTTCAACTATTTTCTAAGACCCTTTCTTCTTCTCTTCTTCTTCTGGGATCCCTATAATTTGAATGTTGGTATGTTTAATGTTGTCCCAGAGGTCTCTGAGACTGTCCACAATTCTTTTCATTCTTTTTTCTTTATTTTGCTCTGCGGTAGGTATTTCCACTATTTATCTTCCAGGTCAGTTATCTGTTCTTCTGCCTCACTTATTCTGCTATATTTCCTTCTAGAGAATTTTTAATTTCATTTATTGTGTTGTTCATCATTGTTTGTTTGCTCTTTAGTTCTTCTAATTCCTTGTTAAACGTTTCTTGTATTTTCTCCATTCTATTTCCAAGGTTTTGGATCATCTTTACTATCATAACTCTGAATTCTTTTTCAGGTAGACTGCCTGTTTCCTCTTCATTTGTTTGGTCTGGTGGGTTTTTAACTTGCTCCTTCATCTGCTACATATTTCTCTGTCTTCTCATTTTGCTTAACTTACTGTGTTTGGGTCTCCTTTTCGCAGGCTGCAGGTTCATAGTTCCCGTTGCTTTTGGTGTCTGCCCCTAGTGGGTAAGGTTAGTTCAGTGGTTTGTGTAGATTTCCTGGTGGAGGGGACTGGTGCCTGTGTTCTGGGGGGTGGGGCTGGATCTTGTCTTTCTGGTGGGCAGGGCTGAGCCTGCTCATGTGCTTTGTGGTGTCTGTGAGCTTAGTATGATTTTAGTCAGCCTCTCTGCTAATGGGTAGTGTTGTGTACCTGTCTTGTAGTTGTTTAGCTTGGGGCATCCAGCACTGGAGCTTGCTGGCCGTTGGGTGGAGCTGAGTGTTAGTGTTGAGATGGAGATCTCTGGGAGAGCTCTCACCGATTGATATTGCATGGGGCTGGGAGGTCTCTGTTGGTCCATTGTCGTGAACTCGGCTGTCCCGAGGCTTAGGCCTGACGCCATGCCGGAGCACCAAGACCCTGTCAGCCACATGGCTTAGAAGAAAAGGGAGAAGAAAAGAAAGGAAAAAAAAATTTTTAAATAAAGGAAATGAAATAAAATAATTAAAAATAAAAAAATTATTGAAATAAAAATGTAAAAATATAAAAAGAAGAGAGCAGCCCAACCAATAAACAAATCCACCAATGATAACAAACGCTAAAATCTATACTAAGATAAACATAAAAATCAGAAACAAGTCAGTCGAAGACAACAAACCCCAAGTCTACAGTTGCTCCCAAATCCACCGCCTCAATTTTGGGTTGATTTGTTGTTTGTTCAGGTATTCCACAGATGCAGGGTACCTTGAGTTGATTGTGGGGATTTAATCTGCTGCTACTGAGGCTGCTGGGAGAGGTTTCCCTTTCTCTTCTTTGTTCGCAGAGCTCCTGGGGTTCAGCTTTGGATTTGGCCCTGCCTCCGTGTGTAGGTCGCCCTCAGGCCTCTGTTCCCTCCCAGACAGGACGGGGTTAAAGCAGTGGCTGATTAGGGGGCTCTGGCTCACTCAGGCCAGGGGGAGGGAGGGTTCAGTAGTTATAATTGGAATGCGGGGGGAGCCTGTGGCAGCGGAGGCCAACATGATGTTTCTACAGCCTGAGGCACACCGTATGTTCTCCTGGGGAAGTTGTCCCTGGATCACGGGACCCTGGCAGTGGTGGGCTGCACAGGCTCCCAGAGGGCTGTGGATAATGACCTGCTCTTGCACATAGGATTCTTGGTGGCTGCAGCAGCAGCATTAGAATCTCATGCCTGTCTCTGGTGTCTGCGCTGATAGCCGCAGCTTGCGCCCATCTCAGGAGCTCGTTTCGGCAGTGCTCTGCCTTCTGTGGGCAAATGGGGAAGGAATCTCCTCTCCTCGCCCACCCCGAAACAGTGGTCTCTTGCCTCTTACGCCAGTCCAGACTTTTTCCCAGACTCCCTCTCAGGTAACTGTGGCTCACTAGCCCCCTTCAGGCTGTGTTCACGCAGCCAACCCCAGTGCTCTCCCTGGGATCTGACCTCCGAAGCCCGAGCCTCAGCTCCCATCCCCCGCCCATCCCGGCGGGTGAGCAGACAAGCCTCTCGGGCTGGTGAGTGCTGGTCGGCACCGATCCTCTGTGCAGGGATCCGCTTTGCCCTCCGCACCCCTGTTGCTGTGCTATCCTCCGTGGCTCTGAAGCTTCCCCCCTCCGCCTCCTGCAGTCTCCTCCCGCGAAGGGGCTTCCTAGTGTGTGGAAACCTTTCCTCCTTCACATCTCCCTCACACTGGTGCAGGTCCCGTCCCTACTCTTTTGTCTCTGTTTTTTCTTTTTCCTTTTGCCCTACCCAGGTACGTGGGGATTTTCTTGCCTTTTGGGAAGTCTGAGGTCTTCTGCCAGCATTCAGTAGGTGTTCTGTAGGAGTTGTTCCACATGTAGATATATTTTTTGATTTGTATTTGTAGGGATGAAGGTGATCTCCATGGCTTACTCCTCAGCCATCTTGAAGGTCCCTCAAAGATCTGTTATTTAAAGCAAAGAAATGGATATTCAAGAACAGGGAATTTCATAGGCATCTGTAACACTGGAGATCGTCACCTAGAAAAGACTGCAGGAATTTGTTTTGGGGATATCATGTACTTGTATACATTGGGCTTTTGAGGTTCTGGTTTTGATTGTTTGGGATTTTTATGGATTTCAAACTGCTTCAAGGGATGATGCCATTTTATTTCAAGTACACCTACCTCATCTTCAAACTACATATCTAACTTTAACCCTGAAGTTATTTGCTTAGAAATTGATTTTAAAAATAATATCAGAGTAGGCAAAATCATTAGAATACCCTTAATATTAATAAAGCATTAAAGGCACCCAGAATCTTGAAAATATGTGCACAGCAGCATACCAACATTTTCCCTGTGTTTAGTGTACTTAACTTTTTGGAATCTTGGCTTCCTCATCCAAGAGATAGGGGTTATATTATAAGAGTTAAGATAGGGAAGCAGCCACATAGCACAGGGAGATCAGCTTGGTGCTTTGTGACCACCTAGAGGGGTGGCATGGGGAGGGTGGGACGGAGACGCAAGAGGGAAGGGATATGGGGATATATGTATATGTATAGCTGATTCACTTTGTTATAAAGCAGAAACTAACACACCATTGTAAAGCAATTATACTCCAATAAAGATGTTAAAAAAAAAATACAGTGCATGATGCATCCAACAAATTGCCCAGCAAATAGTAGGTACTCAGTAAATGCAGTTGTTTATTATTATCACCATCATTATATTATTATTAACCTCCTAAAGCAACTTATTAGAATGACTTGCACTTACTTTGTTCTGTGTGTGTACGTGCTGAATTCAATTATACGATTCAGTACATATTTACTGAGTCCCTACTATGTGTCAAGAATGTTCATGGTACTATGGAAAATACAATACTAATAAAATGTACGTATACATGTAACAACAAAATTGTTAATCTGCTCTTTATGTTATTAGTAAGGCTTCTGGCCAACAGTAAGCTGGTTAAGTTTTGGGGGAGTCAGAGTTACACTTGGATTTTCGACTGCGCAAGGAGTTGGCTCAAGGGTCAACTGTATTTTAACCTGTTAATAAAAAAACAGAATCACATCTTAATTAACATGTCATGGACAATTCACTGTGTAATTGATCAAAAGTTTCCATTGTATAGTTACCAAGTTCTTATCTCATTGAGATTGAATTATAACCTAGATCACCACCATTCTTACTAACATTTTAGGGTATTTTGAGAGATTATGGTTGATTAAATATAAAACATACTTTAAACTGGGGAACCTACTTTAAAATTGGTTTGAAGATTTGTCATACCCTCCCAAATAAAATATTTAATTACATTGCATTCCAAAGTAATATCCTTCATATAAATGTTTATGTATTCACCATTCTAAAGATTTGTAGAGTGCAGGTTAGGTACCAAGCACTGTGTGGAGCACTGGATATACAGTGATGCTACTGGTGTGACATGACTGACAGTTGAGTATACATACATAGCACTTCTCCGCATACCTGTTGTTTCCCACATAACAGTCCACTGACTTTCTCTGTCAATGATAACAAATCTCGAAACTCTTGCCATATTTCTATACTATTGGGTTGGCCAAGAAGTTCGTTCTGTAACATCTTAGGGAAAAACCCTAAGGAAGTTTTTGGCCAACCCAATACTTTAGGTCCATGTAACTTGCATTTTAATTTCACTATTACTGGCAGATCTTTGTTCTTTGAAGAGTACATTTGACTTAGGGAATTAGTCAATACTGTTTGGAGCCCTATTTCGTGGACAGTTTGGAGCCCAATTTCATGGATCAGAGCTTTGAATCCTGAAAGAAAGGGGACTGTTAGTTATAAGACAGTTGTTTGCTTGGTTTTGTTTTATTTATTTCTTTATTTGGTAGTGCTTAACTTGCTCAGGAAGCCCATTCCAGAAACAATAAGAGCACCACTTCCCAAGGTGATTGGTTTGTAAATGTCAAACCCTCATGGGACACATATCTTCAAGTTTATTACTTTCTCTTTTCTTAAGTTCATTAGTTTTTAAACATTTTTGCTCCTGTATGTCATGTCAAGCGCATTATTCATGTGAAGAGTATTTGCAGGCCTCTTGGCTTTAGCCAGGCAATTTCCTTTATTGTCCCTGATTCTGCATTATTCCTTTATCTTTGAACATTTTTTTTTAAAGCTGTTTCACACTTTCACACACCAAGAACTTTTTCTAAAGTAATTTAGTCTATAAAAATGGTTCTTAAAAACATAGGATCTCAGTGTCATAAATCCATTATGATCAGTCTGCTTACTTGTCAGTCTATTTGTGTTGTCTGGTGGGGATGTTGTTATAGAAAAGCAGTTGGTTAACCAAATTTTTTTACACCTTATGATAACTTGATATTTTTGCATCACTGTGCCAAATAATCTTTCTTCACTTTAAGTCTAATAGCTTTACTAGAATAAGACTTCTGTATTGATTGTTCTTGCTGGCTTTCCCCTTAATATTCAATGTTTTCTTTTGGTGTATATATTAATATATGATGTATATATGTATATCATAATGTGTATATGTATACATCATCATATGTATATATATGCATAACTTGTCTTTTATTTAGAAGTTTCCTGTAAGTACAGTGAAGCCCTATGATATATAATATGCCTATGATAAGCATTTGGATAATCTATAAGCTGCTAAAATTAGGATCCTCCTCCAGGGGTGGGGTTTAGTTAGGAACTACTGCCTCAAGATCACTTAGATGTCCCCTCCCTCCCATATGTAGTGAATTGTGTGGAAAATGTGTTTTTCCAGCAGTTCAGAATGACTGAAAATTATTGCTTTTCTTAAACTCACAAAACTCACCAAAATGCAAACTTTTATTCTTTTGTTAGATTGCTTTTTAAACAGCTTTACTGAAGTAAATTGATACTAATAAACTAAACATAAAGTTTACAATCTGATTGCTTTTGACATATATATACACCTGTGAAACGATCACCTTGACAAGATAATGAACATATTCATCACCCCCAAAAGTTTTCTCACGTTCCTTGCAGTCTCTTCCTGTCAGTGCTCACTACCCCACTCCCATCCCCATTCTTAGGCACCACTTATATGCCTTCTGTCACTACAAGTAAGTTTGAATTTCCTATAATTCTATAAAAATGGAAGCGTATTGTATGTACTCCTTCTTGTCTGATTTCTTTCGGTCAGCATGATAATTTTAGATCCACTCTGGTTATGTGTTTCAGTAGTTCATTCTTTTTTGATACTGATTAGTAGTCCATTGTATGGATATATCACAATTTATCTGTACACTTGTTGATGGACATTTGGATGATTTTTAATTTTTGAATATTACAAATTAAGCTACTGTAAATATTTGTCTGCAAGTGTTTGTGTATCCATATGCTTTCATTCCCTTTGGGTAAATACCTAGGTGTGAAATGGCTGGGTCATATGTTAATTTTTTAGAGAAATTACCAACATTTTCCAAAGTGGTTGTACCATTTTACATTCCTACCTGCAGTGCATGGGAGTTCCAGTTTCTCCACATCTTCACCAACATTTGCTACAGTCAGTCTTCTTATTTTTATACAGATGTGTACAATATTTTCTCCCTCTGTGCTTTGTCTTTAAATACTGCCCTTTGAAGAGCAGAGGTTCTAAATCTTGATGAAGCCCAATTTATTCATCATGTTTTTGGTATTGTGTCTTAACAATCTTTACCTAACCCAAGGCCATAAATTTTTTTTCCTAGGTTTTCTTCCAGATATTTTATGGTTGTAGATTTTACATTTAGGTTATGATGCATTTTTAGTTATTTTTTGCATATGGTTTGAGGTATGGATCCAGGTTCTTTTTTTATGCACTGGATATCCAATTGTTCCAGCACTATTGTTGAAAATACTTCTCTTCTCTATTGAATTGCCTTTAGAATTTGGTTGAAAATCAGTTGACCAAATACATGTAGGTCTATTTCTTGACTCTATTCTGTTCAGTTGATCTGTCTATTCTAATGCCATGATTCTGACATGCCATAATCATGACACTCCTGATTATTCTACTTATAACAATAAGTCTTGAAGTTAGGTAATGTAAGTCCTCCAACTTTTTTCTTCCTTTTCAGATTTTTTGGCTGTTCTGAATCCTTTGTATTTCCATGTGAACTTTATAATAAGGTTGTCAATTAAAAAAAGAAAAGGAAGAAAATCCACTGAGGTTTTGAATGGGATTGCTCTGAATCTATAGATCAATTTGAAGAGACTTAACCATATTTACAATATTTAGTATTTTGTTCCATTTATTTAGATCTTCCTTAATCTCTCAGTTCTGTTTTGTAGTCTTCAATGTATAGGTCTTACACATCATTGATGTATTCATAAGTATTTCATATTTTTGATGCTATTATGGTATTTTAAAAAATATATTTTCAGTCTCTGATTGTTCATTGCTATGACAGAGAAATAAAACTAACCTTTGTATTTTCGTCTTGTGTCCTGCAGTTTTGCCAAACTCATACCTTTAAAATATTTTTTTTGTGAGAATTTTATTAGACTTTTTGTGTGTGGACAACCATGTAATCTGTAGATAAAGATGTTTTTACTTACCCTTTTCCAATTTCAGTGTCTTTTATTTATTTTCCTTTTCTTGTTGCATGGAGTACATCCTTCAGTATAATGTTGTACAGAAGTGGTGGGAGTAGGCACATCTCTGCCTTTTCCAGATTCTAAAGGGAAAGCATTTGGTTTCTTACCTTGAAGCATGATGTTAGCCTTAGATTTTTTTTTTTTTTTTACATGCCCATTATTAGATTGAGGAAGCTCCTTTTTATTCCTAGTATGCTAAAAAGTGTCATCAGGACTAAATATTGGATTTCATCAAATCCTTTTTCTGCATCAGTTGAGATAATCTTACATTATATATTTGTTTAGTCTATTAATATGATGAATTACATTGATTGTTTTTGAATATTAACCAATCCTTCATTCCTGAGATAAATCATATTTGGTAATAATATATTATCCTTTGTACACATTGTTAGATTCAGTTTCCTAAAATTTTAAGAACTTTTGTATCTGATGGTCTATAGTTTTCTCTTTTTGTACTGTCTTTGTCTGGCTTTGGTAACAGAGTAAAGCAGACCCCATAGAATGAGTTGGGAAGTAGTCTTCCAGTTTTTTAGCAGAATTTATGTAGAATTGGTATCATTTCTTCCTTAGATGTTTGGTAGAATCACTGGTTAAGCCATCTGGGCCTAGGATCTTTTTTGCCAGAGGGTTTTTAACTACACACTCAATTTCTTTAATAGATATTAGGTTTTTCAAGTAACATAATATCTATTAAATATAGATATTCCTTGAGTAATATCAAGGAATATTACTTACTCAACGTACTCCTTGAGTAAGTTGTGATAGTTTCTTTCAAATGATTTGTCCATTTCATTTAGGTTGTTAAATATATTGATATAAGATTGTTCATAGTATTTCTTTATTGGCCTTTTAGTTTGTATAGAATCTGAGGTAATGCTACCTCTTTCATTCTTGATATTGGTAGCTTGGCTTTTCTCTCTTTTTTTCCTATTTAATTTGGCTGAAGTTTTATCAATTTTATTGATCTTATTGAAGAGTCAGCTTTTATGTTATGCTACTTTTGTCACTTAAACACCTAAATGATAAGGTCTGATATGTATAGGTTTTATTAGAACATACAGAAATGAAAATGATCTGATGCTGCCTGGAGAGCACAGACATGGAAAGTTTTGGGAATCCACTCTGTATGGACAGAGAGTGTCTGGGTTGGTAAAAGGACTCCAGAAGGAGGAAAGGAACAAACCAGGAGGCACCAGAAATCATACTTTCTACTCTGCCATTTGAATGACTTTTCCTACAGTGTTTGAATCCAGTCTTGTCTGGATATGTTTGATAATTTGAACAGTTACTATGGATGTATTTCAAATCCCATTTTAACCAGTTGCTTCTTTTACTGAAGATGAGCATTGTTTTAGTTTGGTAGCTTTGAGTTTTCCTTGAAAGTCAGTATAGAATGGTAGAATAGGGCCTTGGAAATCAGAGGGTCCTTAATTCCAATACAGCGTCTACAATTTCCAGGCTATATAACCTCAGGCAAATTTCTCAGTTTCACTGAACTAAGATCCTTGACTGTAAAATGGGAATAATAATACTTATCATACCACGTTGCGAGGGCTTAAATGAAATAACAGATTATTGGTACATTGTAGGCTCTCAACCAGTTCTACCTCTATCTTCATCCCTACCCTCTCTACCATTCCTACTCCCTGGCTGCCCCTCTACTCAGAATGGTAAGAGCAAAATGTTAACTAGTAGGAGGAGAAGCAGAGAGAACAAGGAACTCTTTAACTCATCTTTGCTATAGTTCTTTTTAGCAACATGGAAACCAATAAACTGGCATACCTCTTGAGGCAATTTTTAGTAACACTATACGGAGATTTGGGGCTTAACCTTCAGAAACGTGTGTGATACTCATAGTTCATAAATAGTGTAACTGGAGCCACAAATTA